>NW_028261392.1:4261014-4351014 GCF_051295495.1 Thamnophis sirtalis
ATTTCTCTCTAAACTAATCTCTCTACCTTTCTACCCAACAGGCAAATAAGGAGTTCTATAAATAAGCTATTTACCCAGCTGCTCAGGCTCAGAAATTAAAGTGGGTGTTGTGATACCTAAGAGATGGCTCACGTTAAATGCTACCATGCAGTTGTGCTGGCGTGTGTGTGTGTGTGTGTGTGTGTGTGTGTGTGTGTGGATGTGTGCTGTACAACTGTCAGTCATAATTCCACTGGAAAAAAATTTGAAACCACTAATGGAAACTGATGCTGTCTCAATGTTCTGTCACGAATATCCCAGAAGTTCATAGCTGTTTTTTCTCATGCTATGTATCTGACACATTTAACAGGATGTGCATAATGCCTGAAATAAAATCATTTTACGTAGAACATACTAACTTTTTTTATCGTTGCATATCGTATGCAAGTTAAAATCATACAAGTTCACATTTCCAACATAGATGAAATATTTTTGGTTAAAAAAACAAACAAACTTCTGACTATGCAGATGACTTCCTCAATGTTTCTATAAGGTGAAGGGTGATTATCTTGTCATATTGACCTCTGACCGAGGTATAAAGGCACCTTTTTTTAAAAGAACAACAAACTCCATCCACTATCCACTATAGATGAAGGGAAAATTCTAGATTCCTCCAATGGACTTGTCTAATATGTATATTTTTATTTTGCATTCTTCATTTTTGAATATACCTTGATTCTTAATGTATTCAATTAATTTAATTAATGTAACTTTTTGTTAAAAGATTCAAATGCAAATATCAGTGGGGAACTTTCCAATAGTCTAGAAAATGCAGACATATTGGAGTATAATTTCTCTGTCCTATTTAGAAAAATATAAGGATGTGGTGGCTCAGTGGCTAAGAAGCTTATCTTTTCAATCGGAAAGGTCGGCAGTTCAGCAGTTTGAATCCCTGGTGCAGCATAATGGAGTGAGCTCCTGTGACTTGTCCCAGCTTCTGCCAACCTAGAAGTTTGAAAGCACATAAAAATGCAAGTAGAAAAACAGGAACGACCTTTGGTGGGAAAGTAACAGTGTTCCGTGCACCTTCGGCGTTTAGTCATGCTGGCCACATGACCACGGAGACATCTTCGGACAGCGTTGGCTCTTTGGCTTTGAAATGAAGATGAGCACTGCCCCCTAGAGTTGGGAACAACTAGCATGCATGTGCGAAGGGAACCTTTAGCTTTACCTTATTTAGAAAAGTAAGCAACAGAACTTGGGGTTTCATAAACCATCCAAGTATTGACATGCTGTACGTTTAGATGGATTCTGTATGATTGATAATGATATATATTGACAGATTCTTCTCCTCTGCGATCCATTCTATATTTATTATCATTCTCAGACAGGACTAAGAATAGGGGAGAATGTTTATTTCCTCTACATTTTTCAGTGAAGCAACATAATCTAGATATGAAAATGGTTGTTATTCATATCGCATCTTTTCCTGAATTTTGTAATGGCATTAAACTGTTAGAGAAAGACACATACTAATATAATTATGTTAGGGGAAAAAATCATACAAAATTATTATTTTTAATGAGAGCTGCATGTAAAAATAACTTATTTCTTTATCTATATTTCTTTCCTTCCTTCCTTCCTTCCTTCCTTCCTTCCTTCTTTCCTTCCTTCCTTCCTCTCTCTTTCTTTCTATCCTCCTTCCTTTCTTTCTTTCTTTCTTTCTTTCTTTCTTCCTGTCCTTCCTTCCTTCCCTTTCTTTCTTTCTTTCTTTCTTTCTTTCTTTCTTTCTTTTTTCTTTTTTCATTTTTTTCTTTTCTTTCTTTCTTTCTTTCCACTTTTTCCTAATAACTCTAATGTGAGAACTCTTAACCTATTAGCGCATGTGAACCTGACATAAAGTAGCAATATGTGCATCGTACACGTCTTTGAATTGTTAGCTGCACCTGTTTTGTGTACATAGAGATTTTTTTTTTCTGCTTATGTTGATGCAATCATGCTGACAAATCCAGATGGATACAAAGATATTGATAAAAGCATTGTTACATTGGGATTACATGACTGCCTTTGGAGAAAAAATGGATTCCATTCTTTGACAATTGATTGCCAATAGGCATAAATAACCTTGATTTCAAATGTTTAAAAAAAGGCCAGGTGGACCATGGATACACAAATTCTTGTTTAACATTGTCAATGGCAGCAGAATTATTGGCATGACACTTTGTGATTCAGTCAAGTGTTGTTTTCTTAGTAAATTTGGAAGCTGAATCTTCTTCTTCTTCTTCTTCTTCTTCTTCTTCTTCTTCTTCTTCTTCTTCTTCTTCTTCTTCTTCTTCTTCTTCTCCTCCTCCTCCTCCTCCTCCTCCTCCTCCTCCTTCTCCTTCTCCTTCTTCTTTTCCTCCTCCTCTTCCTTCTTTTGTATTCTTTGCCTTTCTCCCCTTCTTGACCCCCTCCTCTCTGTGGCAGTCCCTCAAATATTGGATGAGTGAAATGAAATGAAATCGGATTGCGATGAAACTTTTATAATGGACAACGAGGAATAGCAATAGCAATAGCAATTAGACTTATATACCACTTCATAGGGTTTTCAGCCCTTTCTAAGCGGTTTACAGAGTCAGCATATTGCCCCCACAGTCTGGGTCCTCATTTCACCCACCTCGGAAGGATGGAAGGCTGAGTCAACCTTGAGCCGGTGAGATTTGAACCGCTAAACTGCAGATAACAGTCAGCTGAAGTGGCCTGCAGTACTGCACCCTAACCACTGCCGCCTCTGCTTCTTACATCAGTGATGATGAAGCTCCCAATGAAATTGATAACCAGGTACAATCTACATCGTGCAACAATTTATATGGCAAGAACAAATTCAAATTATCTTCTGCACCTTTTGGAAGCAATAGATCCAGAATCGCTAGTCACAATATTGTTGTGCAATTACCCGGACTACAGCCAGCAGCTAAAAATCTCAGAAATTCACCTACTCCCCAAGAGATTTGGAAATTATTATTTTCTCAAGAAATTATTAGTGCCATCATTCAGTGGACCAATGTAAAAATTAGAGAAGAAAGATTGCAGTTTAAGGATGAAGAAGCAAAAAGTGACCTGTGGGATGTGGTTTTGATAGAGATCAATACATTTTTTGATGTACTGCTCTATACGTCAATGTTTAGATCCAACCATGAAAACATCAAATGTCTTTTTGCTACTGAGGTCATTATGACCTCATATTTGTAATAGCGTAGCCGAAATAGTACATCTGTGGTTAAGGGTTAAGTTGAGTATCTGAAGATTTCTTGAGGTCATAATAATTCCCTGGACTAACTATATAACAGCCATAGTCTAATATTTTCTCAATTCAACGTTATGCCCAAAGCTACTTTTCATATACATCAAGATGAAACATAAATGATAAACCCCTGTTTTAGATCTTTCTCATTTATATTTACTTTGTGAGTAACTATTCTTTAATGAATATCATTCTGTTACTGCTGAAAATGAATTCCATGCCTCAGGTGGCCGAACATTACAATTTTTTTCAAAACAATAGCATCAAACTTGATACTCATTCTGTTTATTAATTTTCTTTGAGTTTAAAGGAAATTGATTTGGATGGAAATTATGTGCAATGAAAATCTAATCAGACACTTAATGAGACTAGATAAAACTACACATTTAAGTACAGCATATTGTTGTTTCCTATTTTATTAAAGCTTTTATTGTCTCTTATAATAAAGGGGTATCTGGAGTGTTACTATATTGGGAAATTGGTGCTATGGGGAATAATATTAACAACAATAACATGACAACAATTTAAAGTTTTATTTTCTATGTAAAGAAATATAGAAACAACCAACGAAGTGTAGAAACTAAAGGTATAGTTTCCAGTTGTAATCTTCCAGCAGCTAACTTAGTAAACATCTTAGTGGACAACAGCTAAATATGAGTCAGCAGTCTACAGCGGCAGCCAAAAAAGTCAACGCAACCTTAACTGCATTAACAGAGGGATACAATCAAGATCAAGTGAGGTACTAATACCACTCTCTAAAGCCACACCTAGAATACTGCATCCAGTTTTGGTCACCACACTATGAAAAAGATGTTGAGACTCTAGAAAGAGTGCAGAGAAGAGCAACAAAGATGATTAGGGGACTGGAGGCTAAAACATATGAAGAACGGTTGCAGGAACTGGGCATGGCTAGTCTAATCTTTATTGTCCTGCTTACAGAAACTGCCTCTCCGTTTAACCCTTATTACACTGTAACAGCTAAGGTGAAGCACCCATTGATGTAAGTGACATTGAGTTGGCCATGCCCATCCAGTCACATGATCACCAAGCCTCCGCCTACCCAGCTGGTCATTAAAGCAGAGACCTGGTTGTTAAATTATTTGTATCCCACCACTGGTTTTGACCCAACACAAGTCTGTACTGAAATACAGCCTACCAGTGTGTTAGCACTGATAGAATAATTGCAATGATCTGTGAATCTTGTTCCATAATAAAACATGTATATAAACATGTTCTATCTATGCATCTTAACATACGAACCTCATAAAAGCTATCATTATCTGACAGCGAACAATGGGTTCTACGCATGTTTCCACAAACGAAATGATAATATCCAAAGAGATAAAGGCTGTTAATGCCAAAGTAGAGGGAACACTGGATTGTTTCAAAGCCAAAGTTTTATGTAGCCCACTATAATTGTATGATTGGAACTTAATTATACCATAATTATAGGCTCAATTACTGTTTTGTATCTTTCATTAAAACCCCGCATATATTAATTGCATCAAACTTCTTTTGATGAGTTTAACTAGCCTGAACAGATGTTTACAGTCAGGAAGCACAGTTAGCTTGCCATAACAGCTTTACCAATGTTTCCCTTCCAAGGTGACAGAAGAAATGGGACAGGTTGAAGAAATGATTGTCTGCTTGACTTTGCCCACGATGGAATCGGTGGCAGAGGGAGGTTGCAGCCGGTTTGTCCCGGATTGAGCAAACCAGCAGTGGTGGCAGTGGGAGGCTCTGCCCACCCATCTGGACGCTTCTGCACATGTGCAGAAGCATCGTGCGCGCACACAGGAGTGAACCAGTAGTAAAATGAATTGCAACCCACCCCTGGTCTGTGGGTAAATAGTACACCAACCTACTTAGCATCTCAGGGTTACATGAGATACCTTCACATATTGATATTGTTGGAAGAAATCTTCTTTTGGTTTTTTTCTGCTTCACAGGGCTAATCCTGTAAGGAAGGCAGGAAGGAAAGATTCTGGTGTTGTTTCTAGCTTAATCTTTATTGCCCTGCTTACAGAAACTGCCTCTCCGGTTAACCCTTATTACATTGTAACAGCTAAGGTGAAGCGCCCATCGACCTGAGTGATGTTGAGTTGGCCATGCCCACAAGGTCACATGACCACTGAGCCCCGCCTACCCACCTGGTCATTAGGACAGAGAACCGGTTGTTAAATTATTTGAATCCCACCACTGGAGTCCACCTATTCTCCAAAGCACCTGAAGGCAACATAAGAAACAATGGATGGACACTAACCAAGGAGAGAAGCAATCTGGAATTAAGGAGAAATTTACCTCATGGTGAGAACAATCAACCAGCTTTCCTTCAGAAGTTGTGGAGACTGTACCACTGGAGGTTTTAAAGAAGAGATTAGACAACCATTTGTCTGAAATAATATAGGGCCTCCTGCCTGAGCAGGGGATTGGACTCGAAGACCTCCAGGGTACCCTTCCAACTCTGATATTCTGTTCTATTCTGTTCTGTTCTCCTTTGGACCGAAGTAAGTATCAATCACAGAATTGGTGGTGAGGAGAGGGGAAGGATAAAACAATAGTGACAACAACAGCAGTTTGTCAACAACAACAACAACAGGTCTTGTCAAGGCATTATAAGCCACTATAAAGTGGTACTAACACTTCATGTGATCTTGATTCTATCCCTCTATTAATCTAGCCCAGGTCTGTGTTGGCTTTTTTGACAACCCACCTCGGAAGGATGGAAGGCTGAGTCAACCCTGAGCCGGTGAGATTTGAACCACCGTACTGCAGATAACAGTCAGCTGAAGTGGCTGCAGTACAGCATTCTAACCACTGCGCCACCTTGGCTCCTTTTTGACATTTGTAAACTACTCAGAGAGTAAATAGTCTAAGTACTAGTGCTATTGCTATCAAGTTCCAAAATAATGGAATTCTTTCCTAACGTGACACTTTAAACATTTTTGATGGTCCCTGTCTTATACTCAAAATGAAGATCTGTATTTCTGCAATTGTCTTAAGATTTCAGAAAAATAAACAAATAGCCACTTACGTTTCTTTATTCATAGCAATGAATCGTTTTAATTTATTGATGCATGGGATGTTGCGGTGAATGTCTTTTTTGTATTATTATTATTATTCTAAAAAAAAAAACAACTTTGGAAAGCAGAGTAGAGTTTGCCATGAGTGAAATATTTCTGGGGTAGTACTGAAGATAAAACTATATATCTTTGGCAGGTTTATTAGCCTAAGTCAAAGAACAGCATGCTTCTCACCATAATTTGATATGTACACTTTTTCCTGCTGCCCCATATATCTGCAGTCTGGATGTACTTGTATATTTCATTATTGTCAAAGAAATTTGTCAGGAATATTTATAATAGGAGGGAAGAGAGAATGCCTTGGTTTAAATTTTTCGCTACACTAAAAAAATATAGCTCTTAATATTCATATGAATCAGGGAGGATTCAATTTTAACTGGCACATTCTGATTTGGTTTCAATTCTTGAAAGTATTAGCCAACTCGAGCTATTAGTCGGGTATAAAAAATGTAATTTATGGCAGTAATAGATTTCGTAGGGAGAATATGAAAACCCAACCTTCAGCCTCGCTCATTGGAAAAGTTTGTAATATTTTCATTACAGAGGGACTGGTAGGGAGAGATTAAGCAAGAGATTCTAATGCTAAAAGTGATTTTTTTTAAAGGCCAAAATGCACAATTGGAAACAACAACATCGAGAAGGCCTTTGGTGACTGTGATACTCTAAAAAGTTTGGAAAAAAGATCTCGGTCCCAATTTATAATTTTGAGTTGACAACATCGCTATATCTAGGAACTGCATCAACGTACTGTTGGTTCAGATGCACTGCATTTGAAATCCCAACAGAACTACAAAAGTTGAAGATACTGGAGATTTTTTAAGAAGACATTGGACAAGTGTTTGTCTGATGTGTTATAGGGTCTCCTGCTTGAGCAGGGTCCTGGACTGAATAGAATAACAGAGTTGGAAGGGACCTTGGAGATCTTCTACTCCAACCCCCTGCTTAGGCAGGAAATCCTACACCACTTCAGACAAATGGTTATCCAACATCTTCTTAAAAACTTCCAGTGTTGGAGAATTCACAACTTCTGGAGGCAAGCTGTTCCACTGATTAATTGTTCTAAAATTCAGGGAATTTCTCTTCAGTTCTAAGTTGCTTCTCTCCTTGATGAGTTTCCATCTGTTGCTTCTTGTCCTACCCTCTAATGCTTTGGAGAATAGCTTGACTCCCTCTTCTTTGTGGCAACCCCTGAGATATTGGAACACTGCTATCATGTCACCCCTAGTCCTTCTTTTAATCAAACTAGACATACCCATTTCCTGTTCTTCCTATGTTTTAGTCTCCAGTCCCCTAATCATCTTAGTTGTTCTTCTCTGCAATCTTTCTAGACTTTCAACATATAGAGTCTGAACAGAAGACCTCCAGCTCTGTTATCCTGTTAACAGCTCTCATTTAGCTATACATTTTAGGATGAAGACCCTTTGAATGCTGTGGGAGTAGGAATGGATTTCCAGAGAGAATAATTGCAGACTGCAGGAACCAGGAGTACCACTCAGGTGACCTTGAGGACACAGTTAAGCCTCCAAGTGCCCTCAATGAGCCTCTAAAAGGATGCAAATGACCAGCTGTCTGCCAGGAATATAAATCCTTCCATTCCCCACTATCCTGTCAGAGCTGAAGAAGCTTCTTGGATAAGAAGCGAAATGTCTTCAAAAGAAAAATAATAATGAGAAAGTCCAGTTGCTTCCTGAAAAAGCCCCTTTGGGACAACCATGACCTGGATGACTGAGAATGTCTACAAAGTATTTTAACTACTACATTTGTAAACCATTGAAAGAGAAACAAGTGAGAATTATCAGTTAGGTTTACAGAAAATACCTTTCCAGAAAGCAAAAAGTAATAGTGTTTGGCTGAGCTAAGATGTTAGTGCCAGACCTACAAATATGCACCAGGGTGGAAATAACTTAGTTTGACCTTTTTAAATTGAAATTTACATTTCTCTATAATGATTAAATGAGTGATGGAATCATTTGTTATGGAAAAATTATACACAGGATAGCTGACAAAACAGTATGCTATTCTCCCCTAGTCTGCTCTACCTTCTATACATCTAATCTATCAAACCGTCTATTGGTCTGACAACCTATCTGTCTGTTTGTTTTGGAAGGGCTCGAAGGAAATGCAGGTGGGATATAACTTAGTCCAGCATTAAGTATCCAGTGTTTTAAGGAGAAGTCAAGCTTAAGGCCCCATTCACTGGAAATGCAGGATCCCAGTTAAGGATAATAGAAGTAGCAATAGCACTTAGACTTATATATCACTTCACAGTGCTTTATAGCCCTCTCTAAGTAGTCTACAGTCTGCCTCTTGCTCTCAACAATCTGAGTTCTTATTTTACTGATCTCAGAAGGATGGAAGGCTGAGTTAACCTTGAGCCAGTAAGAATCGAACTGCTGAACTGCAGACAGCCGGCAATCAGCAGAAGTAGCCTGCAGTACTGCACTCTAACCCTGCATCCCAGATCTTGTCCGTTGGGTAAATGTAACTGGGGAAAAAATCATTCTTTAAATAAATTTATTGCAAGCCATGTAGGCATTTAAAGGTGACAACCAGCATCTTGAATTGGATACAGAAGCAAATAAGCAAGAAGAAAATACCCTACTCAAACTTTAACTACATTTAACTAAATTTTATTATGAAATTTCGTTTCATCATCCTGTATCCTTCCATAAATGGTGCAATCCAATATATCTTGCCATTTGTAGAATCTGTATTCTAAGTGTTTTCTTGATAATTCTTGTGGACTTCTCTTGACAACTTGTTATTCATTGCATATCTTATAAAGATTCGAAATCCTCTATCTGTTCCTTTCATCAGCTTGACTTTTGTTATCCCTGGTGCTTCTGCCAAAATTACTCTCATTGTTTCTGCCAAATTTTCTCCCCTTTCTTCATCTCTATTTTAACATCTGAGATAGAGTTCCAGGTCATCGATCTCTCCTTTCGCACTTATCATTTCCCTCCACTCTTGATTTGCTGTCAGTGTCAACAATTTTCTTATCACTTTAATATGTCTCTGTGGCTTTTTGAACTCTGTCCTCAATTTCATCATTGTTTTATAAGTATTCTCAAGTCTTCCCTCTGTTCTTTCTCTATTTTGATCTATAATTTCAAGTGTCTTTTCAATTATCTCTGTGATTATTAAGACTTTTTGAATTTCTAGCATAATTCTTTGCAATGTTAGTCCCTTTTCTACTTCATATTGGGCCATTTTTTCAGGTTATAATCACTGCCACTAAAACATCCAAGGCTTTTGCTAGGTTTCAAACAAATTCAGTAAAGGTTTTCAGGTCAAAGCTTTCTCTTTCCTTCAATGAAACATCCATATAAACAAAACATTTTCCACTGACCCTTTCAGTAAATAAAGCCAATAGCTTTGTACTATCAGATGTTGCCAAGCCTCTAGCCTCTAGATGGCAGTGTTACATCCTTTCCCTCTGTTTTTGCCTCTCTTTCTAAGCTCTGAATTCTGGAAGAGAAGAAAAAAATGTTTAAAGATTACGATCCGGCCGAGCCTTGCAAGGAAAGAAACTTTTAATCCACAAATACAAAAAATGTAAAAAGTATAGAGAAAGAAGGGGAAAAAAGACCAGTCCATTTTAAAAGTAAGAGGCCTTTGTAAAAAGTCCATCCATAGAAAACAAACAAAATTAAAGTGTAAAAGATAACACGATAGTTTTAAACCAGGGTTAATTCGGCACTTACTTACTTCTGTCTTCAATTTTATTTTAACTCTAAGTCTTTTGGGTTTTCTCTTCTCTGATAATAAGGATTTTTCTCACCATTTCGACACACTGTCTTTCCTGTTCTGCTTCCGTTACAGGAACTGTCCCAACTTTCTGCAGCCATTTTGACTGCTTCTCTTGTAGCCGGCAAAAAGAGCTTTGTCCTGGATCGATCAAGGACTTTGCGATGTCCCTGAGATCAGCAGGACGTAGCCTTCTCTATCACCGTTCCTTCAGAATGGTTTAGATCCAAAAGGATCGTCCAACAACAGAGATATTGACAGCAATCCTGGAGCCCCAAGATTGCATGCCATGCCGTAGCGATGTCATACCCCACCTCCTGAGAGAGGGAGAGAATATTAAGAGAGAGAGAGAGAGAGAGAGAGAGAGAGAGAGAGAGAGAATATTAAGAGAGAGAAAGATGATTATAGATGTTGTAGATAATTGAAGCTGAAGACCTATTTGTAAGATCCATTAAAGAAAGAGTTTGAAGGACTTTTTTTTTCTTTTTCAGAGTGCACAGACCAGCCTTTCAATAGCCTTGCATTTATTTCAGATTTAATAACAAAAGAAAAGGAGAGAGAGAGAGAGAGAGAGAGAGAGAGAGAGAGAGAGAGAAAAGAACAGAGGACAATAGCTGCCCTTTTTTTCCCTCTCACAGAAGCACATCTCTAGGAGTTCATTTCTCCTTTCAACCAGCGTCAGGCTCCAATTTATTACAAACTTCATTATAAATAATAAAACATATAATGAGTAACAAAGGACCGGCCGGCTTGCTTGGCAGAGGTGGGGAGTTTGACATGTCATATTTCAAACGAAGATCATATTTGCTTTCTTGGTTCTCTTTAATAAGAGATCTTGAATAGCGTTTCATTTGTATTACTTGTTATTGCTGGTCATTGGACACTGGCATTCTTTAGTTGAAAAGATATTTTTTTATTTAGGTTAAAGAAGAAGAAAAAACCCTCCATTATAGTCATTATGTTGTAGGAGGCATTGGTCTAGTCAGGGGGTGCACTACAGACCTTCTTTTCATAGTTTCCCCTTGTTATTTCTATTCCCAAACCTTTATTCTGATCAGAACCATTAGTCTTTTTTTATCCCCTTGTTCAATTTGGTATGAGTTTTCATGCATCTGAATGTGGGCTTCTCAAAAGTATTTGGAAGTATTATTAGATTGTAAAAGTATCTAAAGTCAAGTGTCAGCGTTCCAAGTATCATGTAGAATTAAATCAGAATCAAAGGCAAAACTATCCTTAAAGTTCCAATTTAATAAAGCAGACATCTTAGACACATCTGTGTTAATCCCAATACTGGAAATGACATCAGAATTCTACCCAGTTAAAAGTTCATGATCTTGTCCCCACACCCACTATCCATCACATGGTCCAATCTTCTTCTTTCACGCTGGCATCCACACCCAGCTTCTTCCGGTCAGGTGTGAAAGCCCGGAGACAAAGGATGGCCTTGGCTTCTAGTAAAGAATGAAAACAATACATTCCACAATCTCACTCCTGTCTATTCCCCCATCCCATCAACTATACTTAAAGAAACAGCATAATGAAATAAGAGAAAGTGTGGCAGGCCAAAATTCTAAAAGGAATATAATTGCAGGCCTGACATTAAGTTGGTGTTGTGGCCCGCCAGCAGCCAGTGAAGCTGGCAGCAGATTTGGCCAGTGAGGAGGTTGGGGAGGAGCATGGGTCAGTCCTGGAGTCTGGGGAAGGCTCTGTTGGAGGCAGAGAGGAGGCCAGGGCCGTCTGACAGTTATCAGCTGCCTTCGGAGTCAGACATCAGTGAGGCAGACGAACAGCTGGAGCCTGTTCCCAGTGTGCGCATGCACAGAGTTGCCAGGAAAAAGGAACAGCTAAAGATCAGGGGTCGACTTGGGAGTAAGGCCACAGGTGGATGATGAATGGCCCCTCCCAGAGGAAATAAAAGAGGAGCGAAAGTGGAGTGGAGTTTACAGGAGACAATGAGTTCGCTTAATTGGTTCGTGACTCTCCGAGACTCCTGGCCAAGTTTTGCAGATATCAGCCTGGCAGCTGTGACTATTCTGCTTTGTACATCAGCCTTCAAATGAAGGCCTCCCTTCTTAGACAATGAGTTTCCTTGGCTGTCTACAAGGAAGAAGCGTTTCTTTAAGGAAACAGTTGACATTGAAGAATATCTCCTTGAAAAGTTAATAACAAGCCAACCCGTTAAGTAGAGTAACAATTCCATTCAATGAGAATGGAAAGAAAATGAAAATAATTATTTACAGATGACTTTTACTGAATAACCCTACATGAAGTGTTGTGTCTGGCTTTTGTATTAGTAAAGGCTAAATTATTGATTAGACACTTCATGCTAATCTCAGTTTTAAGCATTCCTAAGCAGTCTGATACGTTTATTGATCAGACTTAACTGATTATGTGCCCATATAGTCATCAACAATTATCCGCATCTTTACTACATTGCATATAAATGTCTGACATTATGGATTAGAGTGTGTAAGCACTAATTGATACAGTTTACTTTTAATATGTTTGAGTCTTTGGGTAGTTTTTAACTTATTGCAGCAAAAGAATTGTTTCCTTCTGTCAGCCTCTGCTTTGCTGTCGCTTCGGCTGCCATGAAACGGGGAGGGAGGGCATGGTATTTGGGAGGGGCTACTATTTGTGCTGGAGGAAGTTTCTGGAGCTCAGCTGCCTGTCGGACTACGCATGCGTAGGAGATTCCCGCCAGGACTAACAGCACCGACATTCCATCTTCGTGATGCCTTTTGAAGTTATCTCACACCTGACACTTGGGAGAATTATGATTGGACTGTAACTGTGATGCCAAGGGGTGGGGAATGGGCTATTCTATATATCAATCGCTTTCGTGCCTAAATAATCAGTCTTCGCTTCGCTATGCCTTGAATCATTTATAATTAGTAAAAGTACACTTGATTTCTACCCACGGAGTCTCGTGGTCTCCTTTCCTAATTATCTAATGGAGAGGTACTGACACCTTCTCTTTCTCTTGGCTCCCATTGTTAAGGTGAAATAAAGTTAGGCGGATACAATGGTGCAATTTAGCGTTTCAGAAGTATAAGCTCATAAACACCAAGAATTATTGCTGTATTTTAAATTTGTTTATTTCTAATTTGTATAAAGGGGACGCAGGAGCTCAGGGGCTAAGGCATCGAGCTTGTCCATCAGAAAGGACGGCAGTATGGCGGTTCAAATCCCTAGTGCCGCATAACGGAGGGAGCTCCCGTTACATGTCCCAGCTTCTGCCAACCTAGCAGTTCGAAAGCACGTAAAAAATGCAAGTAGAAAAATAGGGGACCACCTTGGGTGGGAAGGTAACAGCGTTCCGTGCGCCTTTGGCATTGAGTCATGCCGGCCACATGACAGTGCTGGCTCTTTGGCTTTGAAACAGAGATGAGCACCGCCTCCTGGAGTCAAGAACAACCAGCACATAGGTGCAAGGGGAACCTTTACATTTACCTTTAATTTGTATAAATGCGTAAGTCTGTACAGGAAATTCTCCAGTTATGACCGGTTGTTTTAGAACCGTTCAATGTTACAATCAGTGGTGGGTTGCAGGTGATACACCCTGGTACGGGCATACTGGTGCCTGCCAGGAGCACCAGGTACTGGTTCCAGTATGGTCCTCCGGAGAGCCCACCCATCTACCCAAGCTCCTTACCTGTATTTGAGCTTTTGGGGGCTTGAAGTGCTTTGAGGAAAAATTGGAAAGTGGGTTAAAATTGACCCCTTTTCTTTTTTAAAAAACTTGTAACGGGGAGGGGGAAGAATTCTTTAGATTTCTCCATGTCCAACACTTTCACAAGCAAACATTGATATGATTTGCTTCCTTTCCAATGCAATCTAAATCGCTGTGCGACTCGCGATGACAACACCCCAAAATAAGGGAGAGAGCGACATCAGAAATGCCTTCTTAATAATATTGCTCTGAGGTTAGGATAAAGATTTATTCTTTTCGATGTTTGTCCTCCAAGGAGATCGGCTCTCTAATCAAAAATCTTGATTTTCACTTGCCTTTTCTTGCCTTCACCAGTGCTTGCCATTCAAAAGCTTTTTTTTTTAAGTCTTCATTATCATAAAATAAAGACTTGCACTTATTAACTTTTGTACTTGGGAAATAGCCGTGCTAATGGTCTACCAGCATGGATCCACTAAATTCCATTGATTTGCTCCTCTCTGGTCTATGCCTGCAAAGATAATGACTGGAAGTGCGTTTTCCCTTTTCATATTTCTCCTACGACTCTTTTGAAGCGACCAGCAGATTACTGAAAGGAAAACAAATGTAATGTAATACCTACCTTTTACCAGAGACAAATAATGTTTGAATTGTGGGGAATAGAAATGACATTTTGATGGGGACGGCCACTGCGCCTGATTTAGTGAGACATTCAATCAAAACTCCATGCTGTTCGACACCAATCTCCTGGAAAGACCAATCATTGTTCTGAAAGAAAGGAGCAGTCTCAAAATAAGGCACTCACAAAAAAAAACACAAAAAAAACACCACAGCACCTTGCCTGTCACTAATGATGATGGGTGTTGATGGGTGGTAGAGCTGTAGGGTTTGATTAATGCTCATTTCCAGAGGTGGTGCGCACTTACCGTATTTTTCAGAGTATAAGATACATCTTTTTTCCCTCAAAAAAGAAGCTGAAAATGTGGGTGTGTCTTACACACTGAATACAGCATTTTTTTGCCTCCCCAAACCCTGCCTCCTTCACCAAAATGAAGCTTTTAGGAGGCTTTCAGAGTGCTCCTGGGCACTGGGGAGGGCAAAAATGAGCACAAAATGAGCCACTTTTTTGCTCAATTTTGCTGCCCCAGCACCCAGGAGCAATAGCAATAGCAATAGCAGTTAGACTTATATAGCGCTTCATAGGGCTTTCAGCCCTCTCTAAGCGGTTTACAGAGTCAGCATATTGCCCCCAACAATCCGGGTCCTCATTTTACCCACCTCGTAAGGATGGAAGGCTGAGTCAACCTTGAGCCGGTGAGATTTGAACAGCCAAACTGCAGAACTGCAGTCAGCTGAAGTAGCCTGCAGTGCTGCATTTAACCACTGCACCACCTTGGCTCCACTCTATAGGAGCACTCTATAAGACTCCTAAAGGTTATGCATGCCCTTTTTTTGACAAAAACATTCAATTTTTTACAAAAAATGGGCCATTTTTGGGAGGTCTGCAGAGTGCAAAAACTTTTTTTTTAATTTGCCTCTTCAAAATCTTGGTGCATCTTATACTCCGGTGCATCTTATACTCTGAAAAATACGGTACTTTCCCTACCGGTTCACAAATATGAGTGTGCACACATGCGCTCGACCTTCCACACATGTGCCTTGATCACACATGGTATTCAGCCAGTTCTCTCTAGTTTGGGCAAACTGGTAGCTGTAGCTGTGGGAGGCTCCACCCACCCACCCTGACGTAATGCATGAGCCCTGCACATAGAGCTGAGGTGGCGCAGTGGTTAGAGTGCAGCACTGCAGGCTACTTTAGCTGACTGCAACTCTGCAGTTCGGCTGTTCAAATCTCACCGGCTCAGGTTTGACTCAGCCTTCCATCCTTCCGAGGTGGGTAAAATGAGGACCCGGATTGTTGTTGGGGGCGATATGCTGACTCTGTAAACCGCTTAGAGAGGGCTGAAAGCCCTATGAAGCGGTATATAAGTCTAACTGCTATTGCTATTGCTATATGCGCATGCTCACCGGTAGGGAGGGTAAGTGAATCCCACTGCTAATGCATGCAGATTGAAAACATGCCTAAATAGGATGGCATAGAGCAGGGATGGATGGGCAGGACCACAGGCAATTTCCACTACCAGTTTGGGCAAGCCAGTCCGAACCAGCTGAATACCACTTCTGCTCGTTTCGGAATCTAAGAGCTTCAACTTGAGCTGGCCCTTGCAGATCAGCAGCAAAGGTGATGGACTTTCATGTTTGCTGAACATCATGGTGAGTTATACTTGACACACATCCAAGGGAATAATCAATATTACCCAATAGTGCAATGAGGCTGGCCAGCAGCAACCGATCACCTTATAACGTATATATTAAAAAAAAATCATTAAGGTGCATCTAGCTCTTTTTGAATATATGAATATAAAGAGCTAGATGTACCATTTTTTATAAAGCCCTGGTAAGGCCACACTGCATTCAGTTTTGGTTGCCATGATGTAGAAAAGATGTTGAGACTCTAGGAAGAGTACAGAGAAGAGCAAATAAGATGATTAGGGGACTGGAGGAATAAAATAATGGTTGCAGGAACTGGGTATGTCTAGTTTAATGAAAAGAAGGACCAGGGGAGACATGATAGCAGTCTTCCAATATCTCAGGGACTACCCCAAAGAAGAGGGAGTCAAGCTATTCTTCAAAACACCCGAAGGCCAGACAAGGAATAATGGATGGAAACTGAATGAGCAGAGATTCAACCTAGAAATAAGAAGAAATTTTCTGAGAGTGAGAACCATCAACCCATGGAACAGAAGTTGCCTTCAGAAGTTGTGGGAGCTTTAATACTGGAGGCTTTTAAGAAGAGACTAGATTGCCATCTGTCAGAAATGGTGTAGGGTCTCCTGCTTGGGCAGGGGGGGTTGGATTTGATGACCTACAAGGTCCCTTCCAACTCTATTAATCTGTACCTGCAAGTCATCCAAAAACCAGCATGAAGAGGAGCAGTTCAAGAAGTGCACAGATAACCAAAAGTTTTGGGAACTGCTGTTATTTATAATGTAATTTCTAGCCCTTTTTGAAGTGTGGAGGTTTAGAAGCCTCTTTTAATGCTGCTCTCCGTATTTCTGCAATAAAAATAAAAGATATAGGCAAACTTTCCCAATTCAGATAAAAGAAAGGAATAGACTACGCTGCTATCATGCAGCATACAGATAGCACTTGCCCAAATCTCTTTATGATTGCTTCCAGAAGCTTCATACCAATATTAAATAGCATTGGGGAGATTGTAGTCTATCTTACTCTTTACTTATTGCATGAGATCAAGTCTCTCAAAAAAAACCTGTGCCAGCTCTGTCTTTGTTACAGGAGTGAAACCACAGAATGTCCAACTTTTTTGTTTGAATGCAGTAAACGAATAAGAGGGAAAAAAAGAAGGCAAGCATAAATATTAGTAACAAACAACACTCATCTGTGATACGGAACAAGAAAGGTTAACTTGTAGTTATTGGAAAAGGAAGAGCCCTCTCTTTAGTTGCCTAGGTCATGTCTTCAGAGTAACAGAATTGGAAGGGACCTTGTAGGTCATCTAGTCCAACCCCCCACTTAAGCCGGAGAGCCTACAACACTTCTGACAGACGGCAGTCCAATCTCTTCTTGAAAGCCGCCAGTGATGAAGCTCCCACAACTTTCGAAGGTAACTCTGGTTCCAGTGGTTGATTGTTTATATCTATCTGTCTATCTGTCTGTCTGTCTATCTATCTATCTATCTGTCTATCTGTCTGTCTGTCTGTCTGTCTGTCTGTCTATCTGTCTATCTGTCTGCCTGTCTGCCTGTCTGCCTGTCTGTCTTTCTTTGGCTGATTGTTTTCACTGTCAGAAAATTCTCCCTTATCTTCAGGCTGAAACTTTCAATGATCGGTTTCCATCCATCGTTCCTTGTCTGGCCTTCGGGTGCCTTGGGAAATAGTTTGACCCCTTCCTCTCTGTGGCAGCCCCTCAAATATTGGAAGATTGCTATCATGTCTCCCCTGGTCCTTCTCTTCACTAGACTAGCCATGCCTGCAACTGTTCTTCATATGTTTTAGTCTCCAGTCCCCTAATTATCCTGGTTGCTCTTCTCTGCACTCTTTCTAGAGTCTCAACAAGTTTTTTATAGTGTGATGACCAAAACTAGATACAGTGTTCTAGGTCTAGTCTTACTAGAGTCGAGGTGGCGCAGTGGAGAGAGCCGAGGTGGCACAGTGGTTAAATGCAGCACTGCAGGCTACTTCAGCTGACTGCAGTTCTGCAGTTCGGCTGTTCAAATCTCACCGGCTCAGGGTTGACTCAGCCTTCCATCCTTCCGAGGTGGGTAAAATGAGGACCCGGATTGTCGTTGGGGGCAATATGCTGACTCCGTAAACCGCTTAGAGAGGGCTGAAAGCCCAAAAAATGACACTGCTTCCAAGAATATTCAAAGTTGGAATGATTACTCAAGTATCTTTCTGGAAAATGGGGAATGAGCAGAGTGAGAGTTACCCCCTCTTCTGGTTTCATAACAGATTTGTCTCATGAATTATTACACAGGCATCTTTTAAAAGAAAACAATTCCACCAATGATTTTAATTTATGTTGTGTGATATCGTCACCCACTCCCTGCTCTGAATCTCAGTATTTCTTATGAAAGAGAGATGCAAAGCCGCTAATCCACCATTCCCATCAAAAAAACTTGAAGCCCAGGTATCAGAAGGAGGATAATACAACATTTTTCCCAAGCTTAGCAGACCTCCAGCAACTGTCTAAAAATATTTTTACTGTTGAAATCCAAGTAGACTGGAACAAAATTCCAAATCATAACCTGTCTGCAGTTTGAAACATGCCACAGTTGAGTTAGAAATAAATTAACTCTGTTGGAGAATATAGCTGGTGTCACCAGATCATTGAGGTCTGGAATTGCCTTAAAACCAGCACAAAATGATTGGGTGGAAGTGCTTCCAATTAGGAAAATATAAATATATAGTCAGGAGGCAGTTTAAGAGTCAGGCATCAAGTGACAGCTAATGTTGGAGAAGGATTCACAAAGCATCAGTTTAAATCCACCATCAGCCAGAGTCTCACAGGGGCCAGCAATTAACTGATAACCAACTCTACCTTATGGAGGAAGTCCTATACTCAACATCTTAAACTAAGAGGGAGGATAGAAATCTATTGAATGAATAAATAAACAAATAAATAATGCAGAAGTCCATGATTAAAATCACAGCCAAACTGTAGGAAAGAGCGACTGTTTACTTTGCTACACAATTCCCTTTGCTGTACTAACTACGCTGGTGAAGGGTTGTTGTGCTTCACCTGATCTCACCTGGTTCTATATTCAGGCTGTCCTGATTATGACGATTTAGAGTCTCTAAGTCAGTGAAATGAATGGGGTTTGTTTGTTTCTGCATTTAACCACTGAGCCGACGTGGCGCAGTGGTTAAATGCAGTACTGCAGGCAACTTCAGCTGACTGTAGTTCTGCAGTTCAGCTGTTCAAATCTCACCGGCTCAGGGTTGACTCAGCCTTCCATCCTTCCGAGGTGGGTGAAATGAGGACCCGGATTGTTGTTGGGGGCAATATGCTGACTCTGTAAACTGCTTAGAGAGGGCTGAAAGCCCTATGAAGCGGTATATAAGTCTAACTGCTATTGCTATTATGTTCCAGCTTCACCCTGCGTTATCATGACACTGAGTTTCTGGGTTTCCCTATTGCTTCCCGGACTTGGAGAGGCTTACTAACTGAAGGTAACGCCTTGTGAACTTGACTAAAATAGTCATAAAATTGGGCTGAAATGAAGCCGCTTTCCTTTCATATGCTACCATGCTTCCTCCGATGTCATTTAGGCATTCAGCGTCATTTATATTCATTTTCACCGACCTTTTCGTAAGAGATCATTCTTGGTGATGCATTTAAAGGCAGCAGATGTGCTTCGGGATAGCAATAGTAATAGTACTTGGACTTATGTACCACTGTGCAGTGCTTTACACCACCCTTCTAAGTGGTTTACAGAGTCCATATCTTGCCCCCAACAATCTGGGTCCTCAATTTACCAACCTTGGCAGGGTGGAAGGATGAGTCAACCTTGAGCTGGTGAGGATTGAATTCCTGGCTGTGGGCAGAGTTTGTCTGAAATACTGCATTCTAACCATTGTGCAGCTAGGGCTCATTAGAATAATCTTCCTCCTCCTACTGCTCCTGCTCCTGCTCCTCCTCCTCCACTGCCACCACCACCATCACCATGAGATATAGGAGAAATAACAATAGCAATTAGTTGTACATACAGCTCCAAAATGCTGTACAGCTTTCTCTAAGCAGTTTACAGAGTCAACACATTGCCCCTAACACAGAAGAGCCAAGGTGGTACAGTGGTTAAATGCAGCACTGCAGGCTACTTCAGCTGACTGCAGTTCAGCAGTTCGGCTGTTCAAATCTCACTGGCTCAGGGTTGACTCAGCCTTCCATCTTTCCGAGGTGGGTAAAATGAGGACCCGGATTGTTTGGGGGGCAATATGCTGAATCTGTAAACCGCTTAGAGAGGGCTGAAAGTGAAGTGGTATATAAGTCTAACTATTGCTTTGATTGCTAACACTCTGGGTCCTCATTTTATCCACCTCAGAAGGATGGAAGGATGAGTCAACCTTGAGCTGATCAAGAAAAGCTAATGCAATCCTAAGCTGCATTAATACAGAGATACAATCAATATCAATGCCACTCTAGAAAGCCTAAGTAAAGCCACACCTAGAATACTGCATCCAGTTTCGGTTACCCCACTATTAAAAAGATGTCGAGACTCTAGAAAGAGTGCAGAAAAGAGCAACCAGGATGATTGGGGGACTGGAGACTAAAACATATGAAGAACGGTTGCAGGAACTGGGCATGGCTAGTCTAGTGAAGAGAAGAACCAGGGGAGACACGATAACAGTCTTCCAATATTTGGGGGGCTACCACAGAGAGGAGGGGGGTCAAGCTATTTTCCAAAGCACCTGAAGAAGGCCACACAAGGAAGAATGAATGGAAACTGAACAAGGAGATATTCAACTTAGAAATAAGGAGGATCTTTCTGACAGTGAGAATAATCAATCAATGGAACAGATGTTCCCTTCGAAAGCTGTGGGAGCTTCATTACTTGAGATTTTTCAAGAAGAGACTGGACTGCCATTTGTCAGAAATGGTGTAGGGTCTCCTGCTTGAGCGGGGTGTTGGATTAGATGACTTATAAAGTCGCTTTCAACTCTGTTAATCGGTTAAAATCGAATTCCTGGCCGTGGGAAGACTTAAGCCTGTAATACCACATTTTAACTAATGTGCCACTAAGCCTCCTAGACGCCATGGTTATTTATTTCGCAAGCAGCGCATGCTGATATGTTGGCTTGTTTAGATTTTGACCATCTTCACAGTTGTTGTTCTGGGAGAGACAATGACAATAACTGGAAACTTCCTACTTTCTCCCACATTTTTCTTTTTTAAAAAATTTAGAATTTAACTCCATGCTGACATGAAGAGGAATTACATAATTTGGAAGGCCCTTTTCACTCGGTCATATAATGTGTAGTGTGATTATTTTTGGGATAGCCAGTGCTTAATGAAACCACTGCATGGCAATACAATGCATGCTGGGAAAATACGGCAGACCTGCACTAGACACTCATTTTGTAGATTCGAAACTTTCCATCTGGGAAGAGCAATAATTAAGCAAGGGAAAAAAAGAGAGATGAGATTTCTGAAAATGTTGGCTCATTACTTTATGATCTCCAACCCAATGACTGTGTTTTTATTGTTAACAAATGCATTCCTTCCCAATGAATATATGTGTGTGTGTGTGTGTGTGTGTGTCTGTGTGTGTGTGTGTACGTGTACATACATACATACATACATACATACATACATACATACATACATACATACATACATACATACATACATACATACATACATACATACATATATATATATATATATATATATATATATATATATATATATATAATTTCCTCTTTCTAATTTATTCAACTATCCCATACATGGCCCTGGGTTATTTTTCATTTCCTGCAGTGCAGAGAGCTGTAAAGCTCTCTTTTTCTGCTAAGAAAATTCTATAAAAGATAAAAGGTAAAGACTCCCATGAGGCTGGCTTCATGGACCTATCTTTGCAGTTTCCTTGGCAACAGTACTGAAGTGTTTTGACTTTGCATTCTTCCTCTTCCTCCTCTTCCTCCTCTTCCTCTTCTCCTCCTCCTTCTCTTCTCCTTCTCATCCTCCTTCTTCCTCTTCCTCCTCCTCCTTTTCTTCTCCTTCTCCTCCTTCCTCTTCTTCTTTCTCTTCTTCTCCTCCTCCTCTACTTCTCCTTCACCTTCTCCTCCTCATCTTCTTCTCCTCCTCCTTCTTCCTCTTCCTCTTCTTTTGTTCCTCTTCTTCTTCCTCCTCCTCCTCTTCTCCTTCTCCTCCTTCTCCTTCTTCCTCTTCTTTTTCTTCCTCTTCTTCCTCCTCCTCTTCCTTCTTATTCTTCTTCCTCTTCTTCCTCTTCCTCCATCTTATTCTTCTTGCTCTACTTCCTCTTCCTCCTCCTTTTCTTCTCCTTCTCCTCCTTCCTCTTCTTCTTTCTCTTCTTCTCCTCCTCCTCTACTTCTCCTTCACCTTCTCCTCCTCGTCTTCTCCTCCTCCTCCTCCTCCCTCTTCCTCTTTTTCCTCCTCCTCCTCCTCTTCTTCTTCTTCTTTTTCTTCTTCTTCTTCTTCTTCTTCTTCTTCTTCTTCTTCTTTCTCTTCTTCCTCTTCTTTTTGTTACTTTTCTTCTTCTTCTTCCTCCTCCTCCTCTTCTTCTCCTTCTCCTCCTTCTCCTTCTACCTCTTCTTTTTCTTCCTCCTTTTCCTTCTCCTCCTTCTTGTTCTTCTTCCTCTTCCCCTTCCTCTTCTTCTTCTTCCTCTTCTTCTTCTTCCTCCTCCTCTTCTGCTCCCACTTCATCCTCCTCCTCCTCCTCCTTCTTCCTGGTCTATTCTGTAGCCCCGAGGATTCTTGGTGTCTCCCATCCAAGCGGGTATCAATCTATTATATTTTTGGTATGGATCAGAAGAATGTAAACGCTATCCCTTTAAATGACATCCAAGGCAATAATTCTACTGATTCAGATTGATTCTACTGATTCAGATTGATTTGGGTGAACCGGTAGCTCTGACTATCAGCTGGCAGCGAGCCAGTTCGTTCCTCCTTTGAAGTGAGCCTGGCCGGCCATCCCTGTGCTATACTCACCTATATTTCCTTTCCCGAAGCCCAGATGATCGGCATGGCAGAGTAGATTGCTGCTGTTTCCCTCGCTAGCAGAAATGCCGAAGGTGAGTTTTCTGTAAACTCTGCATGTGCGCTCAGCAAACCAGTTGTTTGCTGTATTGTAGGATCCCACCCCTGCTAGGAGATGTTAAACCTCTGCAATGACATGTGTGCATAGATGCAGAGAAAGCCAATTTGATGGGGAAAGATGGATTTGTTTAGATCAGAGGTGTCAAACTCAAGGCTGGAGAGGCTGGCTTATATCTGGCCCACAGAGCCAGCCTGGAAACAGGAAAGGGGCCGGCTTGTGGTGCCTCTGCCAGCGGAAATGGAGCTAGGGGTGATGTGTGTGTTCCCCCTACGCCCCATTTTCAGCCACGCGGCTTCCTGCAGCCTTCTGCCCGTGGAAATGGAGCTCCGAGGGGCTGCACATTTTCCTCTTTTGTACTTGAGCATGCAAGAAGGGACAGGAGAGGGAAAGAGGAACGGCAAAGAAAAAGAAGAAAAGATGGGAAAAGAGCAAGGAAGGAAAAATAAGGAAAGAGGGAAGGAAAAAGAAGAAAAGAAAGAAAGGAAGGAAGGAAGGAAGGAAGGAAGGAAGGAAGGAAGGAAGGAAGGAAGGAAGGAAGGAAGAAGATTAAAATGAGAGTGAGGGAGGTCTCAGGGAAGACCTGCCTTAGCACTTGGCCACCAAAGATGCCCCTGACATGAGTCCCATGTCACGCCCCCCATGGCCATGTCTGCTCTGGCCATGTAGCAGTTAGACTTAGCAGTTAGACTTAGCAGTTAGACTTATATACCGCTTCATAGGGCTTTCAGCCCTCTCTAAGCGGTTTACAGAGTCAGCATATCGCCCCCACAGTCTGGGTCCTCATTTCACCCACCTCGGAAGGATGGAAGGCTGAGTCAACCTTGAGCCGATGAGATTAGAACCGCTGAACTGCAGATAACAGTCAACTGAAGTGGCCTGCAGTACTGCACCTTAACCACTGTGCCACCTCGGCTCTCCCCCTCATCCTCTGAGGACAAACCAACAAACCTGTTGGTGATTGTTGGTCTCAATGAAGTGTGCTACTCTGCATACATACATATGTGTTGTGGCCCAGCAGGAGCCGATGGAGCTGCCACCAGACTCCGACAGCGAGGGGCCCTATGAGTCGGCTCTGGAAGATGTGGAGGACCCTGGACAGGGTTCTGACTCAGAGCAGAGTACAGAGAGCCTGGTTGGCCACCAGCAGGCACCTGAGCCTTGGACCAGTGGGGAAAAGACAAGGGAGAGTGAGCCAGATGCCAGTAGTGAGTTGTTCCTGGATGCACGCCATCGAACAGCTAATAGGCGTCAGGAACAGTTGCGCAGTTACAGGAGGTAATTGCACTCAGCTGGTGGTCATTAGGCTCCTCTCAAGACTATAAAAAGACTCCTTGTGCACATGCCCCTCTTTGCAGAAGTCAACGCAGGATTGAATGTCGGAGGACATTACTGTGAGCTTGGCAGGCTGGATTGCTGCCAAGCCTTATTTGTGTTTATTGCTGCCAAGGCATATCTGTGCCGGTTTGCTGCCAAGGACCTGTCTGTCTGTTAATTAAATGCCATAACTCAACTTTGTCTTGGAGTGTACTTTGGTGTGGAACAAGGGTGTGTGTGTGTCAGAACACATATGCTATAGACTAATTCCTGATTCCAGCAGAAGGACAACTCTGAGAGAAGACTACCATGCTACAATTACAACTACAATTACAAAACCTTTTCACAAAGCAGGAGAAAATTTACCCAGAGACCACGTGGGATCCTACAATTCCAACATGGTTCAATGTGTGGAAGAGAAGAAAAGGGGGGTGATGCTTGCCTAAGTGCCTATGGAGATTGTCAGTCATCCAGGTCACGGTTTTCCTCTTCCCCACCAGGCAGTCAGAGTTGAAGAAGCTTCTTGGATGAGAAGCAAAACGTCTCCAAGGAAAAACCAGAACATCCAGTTGCCTCTTGAAAAAGCACCTTTTTTGGGATGGCCATGACCTGGAGGACTGACAATCTCCATAGACAATTTAATTATTTGGGCATTGTCCCAAAGGTGCTATTTGAAATGGAAAGTGGACTTCCTTTGTTTTAACTTGAAGGCATTCTGCTTCTCAACCCAGAAGCTTCTTAAGTTCTGACTGGAGAGAGCAAAAGAGCTTCAAGCAAAAGCAAAGAATAATAGAATAACAGAAGGGACCTTGGAGGTCTGTTAATCAAATCCGCTGCTCAGGCAGGAAACTCTCTACCATTTCAGACAAGCGGTTGTCCAGTCTCTTCTTAAAAAACTTCCAGGGTTGGAGCATTCACAGCTTCTGGAGGCAAGTTGTTCCAAATGATTAAAGTCGGCGACTTCAGCTAGTCCAGAATGCAGCCGCGCGAGCGATTGTGGGTGCACCTCGCTTCACCCACGTAACACCTATCCTCCGCGAGCTGCACTGGCTACCTGTCGATCTCCGGATACGCTTCAAGGTGCTACTTGCCACCCATAAAGCCCTCCATGGTAGTGGATCTGGGTACTTGAGAGACCGCCTACTGCCAATCACCTCCACACGACCTATTAGATCTCATCGATTAGGCCTCCTCCGAGTTCCATCCGCTGGTCAATGCCGACTGGCAACCACGCGCAGGAGAGCCTTCTCGGTGGTAGCTCTGACCCAATGGAACGATCTCCCCGTGGAGCTTCATACCCTCACCACCCTCCAGACCTTCCACACAGCCCTCAGAATCTGGCTATCCCGTCAGGCCTGGGGCTAAAGATTGTAACCCGCCCGAATGGTATGAATGTTGTGTTTTAATCATGTATTGTCTTATATGTAAAAGCCTGTTTTCCCCCCTTCCTTTGGATTGTGAGCCGCCCTGAGTCCCCCCAGGGAAAAGGGCGGCATATAAATAAACCTTCTAATCTAAACCTTCTAATCTAATCTAAAGCACCTTTGCGACATTCATGACCTGGAAGATTGACAATCTCCATAGACAATCACAATACTTAATTTGTCCTGACCTTGGCTTCCCAAGAGCAGGAAGCAAACTCCTTGTCCTGAGAAAAAACCCTTTTATTAATTGGCTGTGAATTCTGCTCATTCACATCCAGCAAAGTCTTTCAAGGGAGGATTTACAGTCACAGACCTTATCTGGCTTGGAGAGCTGCCAGGCCGATTATCTGCAAAACTTGGCAAGGAGTCTCAGAGAGTCATGAACCAATTAAGCAAACTAATTGTCTCCTGCAAACTCCACTCCCCTTTCGCTTCCCTTTTATTTCCTCTGGGAGGGGCCATTCATTGTCTACCTGTGGCCTTCCTCCCAAGTCAACCCCTGTTCTTTAGCTGTTCCCTTCGTCTAGCAACTATGTGCATGCGCACACTGGGAACAGGCTCCAGCTGTTCATCTGCCTCATTGATGTCTGACTGAAGGCAGCTGATAACTGCCATATGGCCCTGGCCCCCTCTCTGCCTCCAACAGAGCCTTCCCCAGACTCCAGGACTGACCCATGTTCCTCCCCAACCTCCACACTGTCCAAATCTGCTGCCAGCTTCAATGGCCACTGGCGGGCCACAGCATAATAACTCTCTGCCACTATTTCTTTTGAAGGCATTGAAATGCGTGTGGATTCTGAACTATTCTTTTAGCACAATGTTTGCCAAGGCTTATCATAATACAGAGACCAGTGAACCCAAAAAATGTCACACACATGCCATAGGCATCAATAAAAGCCCGGGTTATAAGTTGCCATTAAGCGATGTCATATTCTTGTGATGCAGCCTAATCAAGTGTCAAAAAAGGAGAACCAGAAGATGATTATATGTCAAGGATTCAGAAATGATGCACGGAGAGCATTGAAGTCAAGCGGGAAGGGGGGAAAACACCCTCCATTGATGGTGGAGAAGAAAATCACCCTTGCAATCAAAACGAAACGATCCTAATACAAAAAGTGGAACAATAATACTTTAATGAAATAGTAATCTGGAAGGGCAGCTTATTATTATTTTTTTAATCTTTCAGGGGTGGTAGTGACTTGATAAACAGGTTGTTAAAGAAAATAATGGGACTTTGATTTACTGGAAATCAGGAATCTTTTCATTTGAACGATTAGCAAGAAGGGAGATGCTGCGTATCTTCTTTGGTTCGGTACCAAGAATGTAGACCCTGAATAATAAGAAATAATGATTCCCTTCTTTTAAATAGTTTGGCTCCAGCAATCAGAAGGGTGAACCAATTGGGTTATGATTGCAATCAGGTATAATATTAGGATGAGAATTATTCGGAACGGTGGTGGAATCTGTGTACATTTCTTTGATTGTGAATTCCAGGAGAGATATAAAGAAAGAGCGGGAGAGAGAGAGCAGTGGGGTGGGAAACGGGGAAGAGAGGGAAAACTTTTCTGGGCCCCACAAAACTGTTCTAAAAGTTATACCGACATCCTGCAAAAATAGAAGTGGTGGTCACTCTTCAGCTGGTTTCAGAGAATTAAACGGGATTTGTGTGTTTGAGTGATTTGACTCCTGGCTCACCTCACAAATTATTATAATGGAAAAGCAAAGGAATTGCCTTTCCCTTTAACAGTGTCTTTTAACAACGGCCGGTAAGAAGGGCACCAAAGATGGTTCCTATTTTTTTCTACTTGCATTTTTTAATCTGCTTTCGAACTGCTAGATTGGTAGAAGCCGGGATAAGTAACGGGAGCTCACTCCATTACGCGGCCCTAGGGATTCGAACCACCAAACTGCTGACCTTTCTAATCAACAAGCTCAGCGTCTTAGCCACTGGGCCACTGCATCCTTTCTGTCTGTCTGCTTGGAACTAAATAAATCTTGTTAAGTAAAGTTGATTTCCAGACTAGTGAGACACATTGTAACTTTAAAGCTACCCATTTTAAACCCAACTGTCTCTTTGGGCTGTTAGTGAGTTGAGGGATAGACTCCCTATTGAAATCAGTGCAGCATAATATTCTGTAAAGATTGCTAGTATTAGACTGGATATTGCAGAGATTCACGGTTTGGCTAGACAATGAGAAAAGTAATTTTATTCCGAGCTACCCCAAAAAATGGATTTTAAAAAATAAACCAAGAAATGAATAAGACAACACATATAAGAGGGAGAGATCAAAGGCCAGAATACTATTTCATGTCAAATAAAAAGAAGGCTAATGCCATACCTGACTTTTTATCATCACAGAATGTTCACACCAGATTTATACTGGTTTTGTATAAAAAGTTATAGATGACATAGCCTGAAATGATCCAAATACAATTTGAGATACATAATTTTAAAAAAAGCCCTCAGAATCACTTTGGACAAAGAGATTGGTGATATATAATAAGGAAGGAAGGAAGGGAGGGAGGGAGGGAGGGAGGGAGGGAGGGAGGGAGGAAGGAAGGAAGGAAGGAAGGAAGGAAGAATGGGAGGAAGAATGGGAGGAAGAATGGGAGGAAGGAAGGAAGAAAGAACAGAGAGAGAGAAAGGAAGGAAGGAAGAAAGAAAGAACAGAGAGAGAGAAAGAGAGAGCAAAAGAGAGAAAGAAAGAAAGAAAGAAAGAAAAGAGAGAGAGAAAGAGAGAGCAAAAGAAAAAAAGGAAGGAAGGAAGGAAGGAAGGAAGGAAGGAAGGAAGGAAGGAAGGAAGGAAGGAAGGAAGGAAGGAAGGAAGGAAGGAAGGAATTTCATGCTAGGAAGAATTAGATGATCCTTCATAATAGTTTGTAGGAATTCCATAAGAAGAACCTTCTGTGATAATGAATTAAATACTGCTAAAGAATTGCAAAGATTCTACCTCTGTTTCCTGCTTTTTTTCTGGCAGAAAAAAACAGAAAAGTTAAAATACTTGGAATCTTGGCAATTTCTAATCTGTGGGTGCTAGTTTGTCTACGGGAAGGTTTGAACTACTATAGTTTGATCTACAAAGTAGGGAGGGAATTAATATTATAATGAAGAATAAATAATGGAATTCTGAGTAAATTTCCTCCCTCCCTCCCTCCCTCCCTCCCTCCCTTTTAGCCAATATCTATAATCAACCTTCCCTCCTTTGTCGCTTTATCACTGATATTTTACAACCTGCTTAATATATTTAATCAGCAGAGAAGAATGTGCTGCTTTAATAGGGATCTAACCATTTTTAACGCAAGCCTAGTCACAGACATTTTTATATTCCTCTTTAAATTGGGACATATTTTGCATTAGTAATATGAAAAATTAACAAAGAGGAAAGTAGATTCTGTTTGCATGATTTCTTCAGGCTCTCTACTCAGAGGGTGTCAAAGCATTTTAAAAAAAACACAGAGTTCAGAAAGGTAATTTAGAAATGCCTAAATTTTGAAGCAAACACGGGCAATTATCAAAACTCAGGAAGGTGTTTTGGTCTTCCTAATTACCGTCATTACATCTGTTTTATTTTGGTTTCATACCCTACTAATGGCCTTGATAAATTCTAAATATCAACATATGCTTTTCTCTGCCTTCCTGTTCCTGACACTGTTGGCAGAACAACAAAGGCAAACCAATCTGAAGCTCCTATTTTTGTGCCAAACTCAGGGAGGACGTGAATGGTCTTATAGCATTTAATTCTGAAAACCATGCTTAGTTGCAGCTTATGTTTAACTCCTGCCTCTGCTGTGGACTTCAAATATCTCCTCCGTTGGAAGACATGTCCATTTGGGTTCAGTTCCAAATGGGGAGAAAGACACTGGAAACGTGGAGGCTGCTTGGAAGGATGGTTTAATGGAGCAGAACCATTAAGCCAGGGGTGAAATCCAGTAGGTTCTGACAGCTTCTGGAGAACCAGTAGTGGAAATTTTGAGTAGTTCAGAGAACCGGTAGTGGAAATTTTGAGTAGTTTGGAGAACTGGCAGTAGAATTTTGAGTAGTCCAGGGAACTGGTAGCAGAAATTTTGAGTAGTTTGGAGAACCGGTAGTGAAAATTTTGAGTAGTTTGGAGAACCAGTAGTGAAAATTTTGAGTAGCTCAGAGAACCGGTAGTGGAAATTTTGAGTAGTTTGGAGAACCGGTAGTGGAAATTTTGAGTAGTTTGGAGAACTGGCAGTAGAATTTTGAGTAGTCAGAGAACCGGTAGCAGAAATTTTGAGTAGTTTGGAGAACCGGTAGTGGAAATTTTGAGTAGTTTGGAGAATCGGTAGTGAAAATTTTGAGTAGCTCAGAGAACTGGTAGTGGAAATTTTGAGTAGTTTGGAGAACTGTTAGTGGAAATTTTGTGTAGTTCAGAGGACCAGTAGTGGAAATTTTGAGTAGTTCACAGAACTGGCAAATGCCACCTCTGCCTGGCCCCAGAGTAGGGTGAGAATGGAGATTTTGCAGTATCCTTCCCCTGCCATGCCCACCAAGCCACGCCCACCAAGCCACACCCACAAAACTGGTAGTAAAAAATTGAATTTCACCACTGCATTAAGCCCGTGCTCCTGGTGCAGCTGACCACATGGAGTGGAGAGTGAGTGGTATTTATACCCCCTCTTGGGCTTTGAACTTGAGCTTCCTGTTCCTGTGGCAAGGGCAGGTATTCTATTGGCTGTCAGATTCCCAGGGGGCTATGTGAGGGTCACAATTAACTTTGCAGGCTGTCTGTGTCCCAGGCATGGTTGAATCTTGCTGGGTGATGCAATATTACCAGGTGTTTGTGCTGTGTGGTGAGCTCTGCTGATAGATAATCCTATTATGTCCTGGAGGGTCATGTCTTTTGTCAATAGGATGGCCAAATACCTGCTGGGGGCAGGAAGATGGGGCTGCGTTTCTATCTTCCTTAAGATTTCTATTTCTCTTTTAGGGAAAATATTTTGCCTTTTCAATATTTCCTAAAATATTTCATTCTTCTAGGAAGGTGGGTGGGGGCTAACATTCTACACCTCTTACATTAAAAAAAAGATAACACAATACAACATAAAGCAAAATAATTAAAATAATCCTATGCCTTCCTCATCAGGGGTGGGTTTCACATTACGCTACTATCCGTACACGGGTCCACATACCCCTACTATGCATACCCCCAGCCTTCTGTGCATGCGCTTTGCTTGTGAATGTGCCTTATGCGAGATATCAGGTGGCTTAAGTTAGCCCTTTCTAGAAGGAAGAAACGAAAGAAAGAAGGAAGGAAGGAAGAATGGAAGGAAGGAGAGAGAGAGAGAGAAAGAAAGAGAGAGCAAAAGAAAGAAAAAAGAAAGAAAGAAAGAAAGACAGACAGACAGACAGAAAGAAAGAAAGAAAGAAAGAAAGAAAGAAAGAAAGAAAGAAAGAAAGAAAGAAAGAAAGGAATTTCACGCTAGGAAGAATTAGATGATCCTTCATAATATATAGCCGGAGCAGGTGATTTCAACTACCACTTTGGGTGAACTCATCATTTCTACTACCTTATTGGCAGTGGTGGGTTACAACTGGTACCCCCCGCCCCGCGTACGGGCATACCAATGCCTGCCAGGAGCACTGGGTACCATTCTGATACGGTGCTGCAGAGGGCCCACCCACCTGCATGCCATCCTTACCTGTATTTGGTGATTCTGCACACAGGCATGGAGCGTACGGTGATATATAATAAGAAAGGAAGGAAGGAAGAATGGAAGGAAGGAAGGAAGAAAGAAGAGAGAGAGTGAGAGAAAGGAAGGAAGGAAGGAAGAAGAGAGAGAGAGAGAAAGAGAGAAAGAGAGAGAGAGAGAAAGAAAGAAAGAAAGAAAGAAAGAAAGAAAGAAAGAAAGAAAGAAAGAAAGAAAGAAAGAAAGAAAGAAAGAAAGAAAGGAATTTCACGCTAGGAAGAATTAGATGATCCTTCATAATATATAGCCGGAGCAGGTGAGCAGCCCACCCGTGATTTCAACCACCAGTTTGGGTGAACTCATCATTTCTACTACCTTATTGGCAGTGGGGGGTTACAACTGGTACACCTCCCCCGCCCCAGTACGGGCATATCAGTGCCTGCCAGGAGCACTGGGTACCATTCTGATACGGTGCTCCAGAGGGCCCACCCGCCTGCATGCCATCCTTACCTGTATTTCAACTATTTGGTGTTTCTGCGCACGGGCATGGAGCTTACGGTGCCCGCGCAATGCTCCGCTGAGCAGCTGGAGAGTTGTGGAGATGTCGTGGAGCATTGCAGGAGGTAAGGATGAATGTGTACACTGTCCATGTGGTGGACGCCAGGGCCCATTGCAATGTACCAGTTGCAAAGGGATCTGAAACCCACCACTGCTTACTGGTGGCTTATGATTATATTACTCTGGTTTGTACGTACACTAAGAGCTTATGCATTCTCCCCTTCTTCTCTCCTCTCCTCTCCCTTTTGTTCTGTTCTGTATGATGGCCATCCAGACAATACTACAGATCTTCGAATAGCATTAACTTGATTCCTAAAAGCATTAAATTATATGCTTACACACAGATTCATATTCCATATGCACTGCTCAGGACGGATTGCTATAATTAAAGCCGGAGCCCAATAATATGTGCATTTACAAGAGGAACGAAAACAAAGCAATAGAAATAAATATTGGGGAAAAAATGCACGGTACACATTCTCTAATAAGTGCAAGCAGAGACAGCAGACAATGTCCTCAATTAAATCCTACAAAGTGAATGTCTTCCGAAAGGCCTTAGGTTGGCAATTACACTCGCCTCTGAATTGCATAAAGGCCGCCAATTATATTTGTAAAATGTAAAACTGTAATGTCTCAGATATGGTAATTCTGTCTCGAAGTGATGACTCCGAGCCATTTTTTCCCCCCATTTCTCAATCTTTCCAGGTGATTTTGGATCCAAGAATGTGATCTTTTTTTCACCCATAGTAACCTTAGAACATTAACATGAAGGGAATAAAGTGAACCAATCAATGTTCCCTGAGTTCTAATAGGGCAATGAAAAAAACACCCAGTTGCACCAATTCCTGGAATAAAAAGAACTTCCTTCCTTCCTTCCTTCCTTCCTTCCTTCCTTCCTTCCTTCCTTCCTTCCTTCCTTCCCTCCCTCCAGTGGTGGGTTTCAAAAATTGTTCGAACCTACTCTGTGGGTGTGGCCTCCTTTGTGGGAGTGGCTTGCCGCCCATGGGACCGGATGAGAGTGGCTTGCCGCCCATGTGACCGGATATGAAGATGCTGACGATACGTGTCAGAACCACCTTAAATTACCTCGCACACAGCACTGGCATGCATAAGAATAGGATGTAAACTTGTTTTTTAAAAGGCATCTTTGGTTTGCATTAAAACAACTTCAACACACGCAATGTTCTGATTGCACCACAAACGCAGTAGTCATCCTTACCTTTCACAGAGGCACTGAGTTTTATAAATAGGAGCATGATAGTGTAGAATAATCATATCCAAGGACCAGTGGTGGGTTTCAAAAAAGTTCGGAACCTCTTCTGTAGGTGTGGCCTGCTTTCCGGGTCCACTGGTGGAATCTCTTCTAACCGGTTCGGTAGATTTGACGAACCGGTTCTACCGAACAAGTGCAAACTGGTAGGAACCCACCTCTGCTTCCCTCCCTCCATCCCTCCCTTCTTCCTTTGTTAGTGTGTATATAGATAAATAGATAGATAGATTAGCCTATAGGCCAGTGTTGGGGAACCTTTTTGGCACTAAGTGCCAAAAACGGGAGTCCGTGTGTGCAAGGGAGCACCAGAAAATGGAAGAACTGGTCCCCGGCATGAATGCACCCACCAGGAAGCTATGCTTCCAGTTTCCAGCACACACATGTGAGCCAGAAACTGGAAGACCAGGTGACCAGCGGAGATGTGGATGCTGGAAACTGGAAGCTCAGGTTCCCAGCGCCAAGAAGCTACTCTTCCGATTTCTGGTGCTCCCGCATGTGTGAAGACCCGCTGGCCTAGTGCCAGAACCCGGAAGAGCAATGGGTGTACAGCTGTCATGCCAGGAGAAATGGCTCTGCATGCCATTTCCGGCATGCGTGTCACAGGTTCGCCATCACAGCTATAGGCCATATCAGTGTACAGGTTTAAACACATATTACCAATAAAATTCTAAACAAACAATTTAAAAATGAGAGTAGGGTAAAATGCAATCCTTTGTTTGTCAAAAGGACTCTTATGCTGATCCATGTAGAAAAATAACATTTTTTTTTAAAAAAAAAAAGTGCATGCAATTTGTTTGTTGGATATTCACATGAAGTTGTTTAGCTTGCAAGTCATTATAATATTGTTCTATGTCTAAATAGATTTGCTGATGTTGTATGACTGTATTATTATTATTTTCATCTTCTCTACTATTCCCTCTTATTGGTATCATTATTATTGATTGTTATTACTCTTTGTACGTACATTCGGAGCTTCTGCACCAAGGACAAATTCCTTATGTGTCTAATAACACTTGGCCAAACAAAATATTCTGTTCTATTCTATTCTATTCTATTCTATTCTATTCTATTCTATCCTTTCCTTTCCTTTCCTATCCTATCCCATCCTATTCTTCATTATCCTATCCTACCCTACCCTACCCTGTTCTCTTCTCTTCTGTTCTCTTGTGTTCTATTCTATCCATCCCATGGAAACAAAAATGTAGAAATAAGGACAATCACTTAATTCTATGAGATTAATTGTTGAATTTACCTAAATCTAACAGAGTACACCATTTGATCCCCACTGAAATACCCTTAAAGAGATGGATGAAAACAGTACTTTTCAAGTGTATTCCAAAACATGACAAAAAAAATAAAAAATAAACATGAATATTTAAATCTCAAGTTCCCCTCAAACAGAGTTGTAATACAAAGTGGTCATTGTAATTGTTTCATTAGAATTTAATTAGCTTTTCTACAATTATATCAATTCATCTGAGTAATGTCTACTGAATGCCTCTTTGTGACTTCCTAGGCTGTCAAGAGAAACTGTCCAGCTTAATAATAATAACAACAACATTACATTGGTTTATTTATAATTTATATTTTAATATATGTAATTGTTATGATTTATCCACATTTATTAAATTCGTATATTCATTTTTACAGGATATTCAAAAAGAAATGGTGGTAATTATTAAAAGGGACGTACAAATAGCAAACCATTGAATGACCTGGATTATTTTACCATATTGGATTTATAAAAAGTTTTGTTGACTGAGGAATTTTATGAGAAGGGACAAAAGGAGGGGGGGGGAGAGAGAAGACAGCAAGTTCCAGGACATTATTTCAAAGCACTAAAGATCAAGATTGTTAGAAAGAAAAGGAAAGAATCTAAATTTGGCTTATCTGATCATGGTTAAAATAAATATGTTCTTATGAGCCGCATCGGCATAATGCTGAAAGTGCAGTACTGCAGGCTACTTCTGCTGACTGCCGGCTCACTGCGATTTGGCAGTTCGAATCGCACCAAGTTCAAGGTTGACTCAGCCTTCAATCCTTCCAAAGTGGGTAAAATGAGGACCCAAATTGTTGGGGGCAAGAGGCTGACCCTGTAAACCGTTTAGAGAGGGATGGAAAGCACTGTAAAGTGGTATATAAGTCTAAGTGCTATTGCTATTGTCTCTGGTAACCTTTAATGGACTTTTGCTGATCAGAGCTTACCATGACAACTCCACTGCACTGCACAGTAGAAGCCATTTTAAGACACAAGAGGTTGTATCTTAACATAACACATACCTCAAGGGGTTTTAGGGGTGTCTTATCCCAAAATATTTTTTTCCAGAGAGTAAATCATCTGTGTACCAACTTTGAAATTGCTTAAGGCATTCCAGAGTTATGCTGGAACACACACAGAGAGAACCACTAGATAGATAGATGATAGATAGATAGATAGATAGATAGATAGATAGATAGATGATAGATAGATAGATAGATAGATAGATAGATAGATAGATAGATAGATAGATAGATAGTCTCCCAAGCTTTTCTGATCCTTCTCTCTGCTTCTCTTTACCATCTTCCTCAATGTTACAACAGGAGAATTGAATTTCTTCTTTCTCTGCTTTCTTCAATTGGAATATCTTTAAGGTCAGATAGAAGTATCTCAGTGACTGCCTTGTCATATTTTCATCCATGTTTGTGCAACACAAAGACCCTGAAATAAAGAATATTGGACTTAGCCCACCTTTAAAAGACACTTCTGAAGGAGCAGACTCCCAAACTTAAACCCTTGATAGCCGTGTTTGTTTATTTTTTGCTTTTTGTTTGCCGCATCCAGAGATAGTGTTTTTCTTGACAAAGCACCTGCTGCAGAATTCCAAATGGGCTGCTCATTTGGAAAGCGAAAGGAAATATGTTGCCATGGGGACTGGGATGCATTTGAGGTCTTCCAATGCACTTGGGATTATTTGTTAAATAATCATTTTCTCTTCCAGCGGCTTCTGAGATTTGCATTTACAAAAAGGGGGAAGAGATGCTTTCTCTTCTTTTGCTTTCTCCCCATCTGAGCTTGCTATCCTTTGGCATCTGGTTTCTTGTTTCTTGCCTTGGTTTGAAAGTTTTTAATGATTTGCAAACCACCCAGAGTCACTGGGAGTTGGGACTCCTATAAATTCAGTTGATCGATCGATTGAAATTAGTTTAGTTTAGTTTAGTTTAGTTTTATTGGTCTTGTACGCCGCCCACTCCCGAAGGACTCCGGGCGGCTTACAATAAACAAGGGAAGGGGATAAATAAACAAGACAACACTTTAAAAAACACAACATTCACAATTTCCATGGGGCTGAATATTTCACAACCACCCCCCCCCCCCGGCCTGCTGGAGCAGCCAGGACTTGGTGGCTTTGCGGAAGGCCGGGAGGGTAGTAAGGGTCCGGATCTCCACGGGGAGATCCGGATCTCCACGGGGAAATGTTCACACATTTTATCGTGTCTACTGCATAAGTCAAAAAGAGGGCTGTGAATATATCTACAGGCCCTTCGCATCCTTGACAGAAATTGTTTCCACTTCTACCCTCAAAATGACGCTATAGGGCACTGCACACCAGAACAACTAGACACAAGGACAGTTTTTTTCCCAAATGCCATCACTCCGCCTCAATATCTCTGGGAACTCTGGGAACAGCTAAGGAACAAGGCTCGACTCAGTGAAGGCACAAGTGGATGGTGAATGGCCCCACCCAGAGGGAATAAAGAGGAGCAAAAGGGGAGTGGAGTTTGCAGGAGACAATTAGTTCTTGCCAAGTAATTGCTGCTACAGCGTGGAGCCTCCAGTCCCCTAATCATCCTGGTTGCTCTTCTCTGCATTTTCCCAACCCCGATCATTTTGTGGTATTCTGAGTGGGAGATTCTAGTACATAACTCAGTATTTTATATATTACTGAATTTCAGATTGCCGACATGGAATCGTGAAAGCTTCCATAAGCAAGTCCCTTGCATTTCAATAAAATGGGTGAGGAAGAATTTCTCTGTGAAGGATATTATAATTATTAATCACAACAATTATGACAAAGAAGCCTAATTTAATTGGGTGAGGGAATCTCAGCATCTGTTGATTAGGATTGGAAACATTAAAAATAGCAACACAAATTGAAGGAAGCTATGGGTAATAGTAGTACAAAGTGATCCCCAGCAGAGTGCTAAATGATGCAAAATTAAAATAAATTAAGTACTTCAGTTGGCGTTGATGGGACTAATATGTTAGGGGTGTGGGGGGGGAAGACATGCATAAATCAACAGAGGGAAAATGATTAAGATGATAAATCTATACCCTAATCTCACTGAATATATTCCTGATGAAATTAATGTATACATTCTTGTCGCAAGTGTGTGCACACAGCTTTGATTGTCATTAACAGGGTTTAGAGCAGTGTTTCTCAACCTTGGCAATTTGAAGATGTCCGGACTTCAACTCCCAGAATTCCCCAGCCAGCGAATGCTGGCTGGGGAATTCTGGGAGTTGAAATCCGGACATCTTCAAGTTGCCAAGGTTGAGAAACACTGGTTTAGAGCATTGGAACTTACTGAATCGTTTTTGCAGTTTCCTTGTCCTCTTAACATTATTAAAACACGAAATGTTAATATCACTTTATAATGCCTTGGTAAGACCACATTTGGAATACTGCATCCAGTTTTGGTTGCCACAATATATAAAAAAAAAGATGTGGAGACTCTAGAAAGCGTGCAGAGAAGAGCAACAAAGACGATTAGGGGACTGGAGGCTAAAACATATGAAGAATGGACATCTTGGATGAGAATCAAAATCTCTTCAAAGAAAGTTCAGTTGCCTCTAGGGGAAAAAAAACACTTTTGAGACAACCGTGACCTGGATGATTGAGAATCTCCATAGACATTCAAGAGAAACATGATTATCAGGAGAACGGAATCTACCTGTTAAAGAGAGCTGGTTTGCAAGACTTTGGTAAGCTGAACGATCTTGTTATATGAGAAAGGATGAATATTAAACAATTGTCCCCCTGGCTTTGGTTAATCTTGTTTGAGACAGTTGCAGAAATGAAATAAACTTTAAAACAATGAATAAATGGGAACTTTTGTTTGATAGGACCTACATCAAGCACATTCCCTTTGTGCTGAGAAAGAAATATGTACCTAATGAGAAAGAAGTAGGAACTTCACATATTGCGTGGCATTTAGAAATAACCAAATATTTATTTGCAATCATGAAATCAAAATAAAATAGAATAGAAGTAGGAACTTCACATATTGCATGGCATTTGGAAATAACCAAATATTTATTTGCAATCATGAAATCAGAATAGAATAGAATAGAATAGAATAACAGAGTTGGAAGGAACCTTGGAGGTCTTCTAGTCCAATCCCCTGCTCAAGCAGGAGAATCTGTACCATTTCAGATAAGTGACTGTCCAGTCTTTTCTTAAAAACCTCCAGTGATGGAGCACCCACAACCTCTGGTGGCAAGCCGTTCCACTGGTTAATTGACCTCACCGTTAGGAAATTTCTCCTTAATTCCAGGTTGCTTCTCTCCTTGTTTAGATTCCATCCATTCTTTCTTGTCCTGCCCTCTGGTGCTTTGGAGAATAATTTGACCCCCTCTTCTTTGTGGCAGCCCCTCAAATACTAGAAGACTGTTATCACGTCACCCCTGATTCTTCTTTTCTTTAAACTAGCCATACCGAAATCCTCCATATATGTTCTTCATATGGTTTAGTGTTCTGGCCCCCACTTAGCCTGTTCCCAAAACTAAAGTCACACAAAGCTTGCCAAAAGAAAGCCTTTATCAGTCTCAGCTCACGCTGGCTGCGAGCCCAAGATAAACATAGATAAAGTCTCTTGCAAACAAGGGTTACGCAGCAGAATGCAGAAACAAAACTTTTACAGCACCAAGTTTTCAAGAAGCAAAATCACTTATCCAAGTGTCTCACAAACTCAAACAGAAATGGAACTGAATTCTCCATAAACGAACGACGAACCACGAACGAACGATGAACATTGACTTCTGCAACCAGGGCGTGGCACCATCCGTCCTTTTATCTCCAGAAGACCACACTAACGAGCCCCAGCTGCATTGTTATTCCTGCATCCCGACTCAACTCACAGCAAACTTCTGCTGAGTCACAACAGTTTAGTCTCCTGGCCTTTGATCATCTTAGTTGCTCTGAACTTCTTTCCCCAAAGTCTTAACACCTTTTTTGTAGCGTGGTGACCAAAATTGGTTGCAGTATTTCAGCTGAGGTCTTACTAGGGTTTTACAAAGAGGCACTAATACTCCCCTGGATCTTGACTCTACGGCTTTGTTTATACAACCCAAAATTTGTTTTTTTGGCTGCTGCTTCACACTGCTGGCTCATATTCAAGTGATCATCTATTAGGACTCCAAGGTCCCTCTCACAAACGTATTATATATTATATTAATTTTCTTGCCACCCAGTTCCAAATATTTTGGGCAATGGTATTTCAAAAGGTATCAACATTCCTTCAATTAAAATGCACATACAGCGCATAGAATCGAATGACAGGTATGCGAGCTATGCCCAGACCTTCCTATCTCTTTTTGTTACCCTCAACTTCAAAAGCAATCGGTTTCTATAACACAACAAAGAAAATTTTACAAATCTGAATTCTCTATTCCTTTTTTTTTTCTTCAACTTTTCAAACTCTTTGGTTTATTAAAGCCATTAAGCTTGATGTGCAAACAGAGGTTGTTACAACCCAGCGTGGTATTGTCACAGAGATAACAAGCTAAAAGTGGATGAAGCTGTAACATTATGCAATTAAAACTAATGTTTATATTAAGTAATCTTTATACTGTCTTTTTTACAGTCTGCGGTTGATTCTACTAAAGCAAATGAAAAAAAGGCAGGCCTGTCACATGGGAAGAAATTTAAGGATGTATTTTTCACTTCAAAGTCTTTATTTTGTAGCTAATCACCTTTATAACTTCTAAATATGTAAGTTTAGATATTTAGTTTAGATATTTTATATGAACTCCAACAGTTTTAGTGTCACGGTTGAGCTGTATTCTATAGCTACAGAAAGTTTGGCTAGAAAAAAAATCTAAGAAGAAAAATGTATGCTTTGCTTACTGGTTTAATATTTGTTTTTTCTCTCTTAATTAATATAATAGTATTAATATTCTACTCCACTATATTCTATATTCTATATTCTATATTCTATATTCTATGTTCTATGTTCTATGTTCTATATTCTATATTCTATATTCTATATTCTATATTCTATATTCTATATTCTATATTCTATATTCTATATTCAAGTATATTCTATTCTCTAATCTGCATTCAATTCTATTCTATTCTGTATTCTATATTCTGCATTCTATTCTATTCTCTAGTCTATATTCTATTCTATTCTATTCTATTCTATTCTGTATTCTATATTCTGCATTCTATTCCATTCTCTAGTCTACATTCTATTCTATTCTATTCTATTCTATTCTATTCTATTCTATTCTATTCTCTAGTCTACATTCTATTCTCTAGTCTATATTCTGCATTTTATTCTATTCTCTAGTCTACATTCTATTCTATTCTATATTCTGCATTCTAGTCCAGTTTATTCTCTATTCTGCATTCTATTGTATTCTGTTCTTTTCTTTTCTTTTCTATTCTATTCTCTAATCTGCATTCTATTCTATTCTATTCTATTCTATTCTATTCTATTCTATTCTATTCTATTCTATTCTATTCTATTCTATTCTATTCTATTCTATACTACTCTACTCTACTCTACTCTACTCTACTCTACTCTACTCTACTCTATCCTACTCTACTCTACTCTACTCTACTCTATTCATACTACTAAAAGATTGTATATCACATCCATCTATCTGTCTAACATCTTTGGTCACCTATCTATCATAATTAGACATAATTACTTTAGATGTAATTAATGTTTACATTTTTTGTATTGCATGAGAAAAGTATCACTTTCTACAGAGGGAGGATCAACACCCTCCTGTCATATTGCATTACAGTCATATTGAAATACAGGAATATATATTCAAGTGGAAGGAAACGTGGTTTTCAGGATTGTTTGATTTTTCTGTTTTAATATGAATGAAATTTGATTTTGACAATCACTAAAAGAAATTGAAATTATAGAAAAAAAATTTCTTCCAACATTTCTGAAGGGTAATTTGGTTTTTCTTTTTTGTTGAGAATTTCTTATTCATAAGCTCCATAAAATTCTCTACCTTACCTTCCATCTTTGCATAAGTTTTTTTTTTAAAAAAAAAAACCCAGGATATTTTAATAGGGAAAAATAGACTTTAAATTGGCCTGAACTATTACTTTGTCTTGGATGACACAATGACAGATGGACTAAAGTGAATTCAGAATATGGGGGGGGGGGGAGAGCAATGAAATGATCAAACAAAAGCTGTGATAAGATTTTGTGAATTGGTAACACAATTAATTCTCATCAAACGTGTTCATTTAATTAGATAAATACCAGGATGGGGATAATCAGGAAAAGTAGCCTTAATATTTCTCCCAAGGTCTGGCTTTTGGCCAATAAAGTTGTATTGTGATCTTTGTGACCCTTTCAATATTCAAACTATGCAATTTGAAAGAGCAAGCCAACTTCTGGACTTCGCAAAAAGCATTTAATGAACCCCTGGAAAAAAAAGAGAGAACAAATTGCATGGAAATGAACTCAGTGGCTTCCCCCCTCCCTTTCTTTCTTTTAACTACAAAAGTATTCAGTGTGGAGAAAATAGAACAAGAATTTCTGAAGATTTCAGTGGCTGAAATTCAGTCATTTAATTAAATCTATATTCTTTTGGTCCTTGGGAGGCCTGGAACAATATAGACAAAGCTGAAGATTAAAGCAGAAATTTATAATTGAACTTGATTCTCATAAAGTTGTAGCCTTTAAAAAGAAGAATTGCGATTCCATCTGCCACGAATAACAATTTGTGATATAATTGGCTTATTTTAATTCTTTGTAAGATATCTTTGAGATCCATGCACATTCTTGTCCATTCTCAACGTTAAAACCTACTTTTAAAGTTTTGTTTTACAGCATTATTACAAATACATGAAGGACGAAGAGCAACACTAATTGCAAATATTATTAGCAGCTAAATAATAATGATAAAAATATTATAACTTCATTATAAGATACATTGCAGAAAATAGAACTCAATATGGTTATAAAAAGATTATACAAAAATATAACTTAATTTGCTTTATTGTCTTTTTCAGTCCCAATTAATGCCATTTTTATTATCTTGGGGCTTTTAATAATGTGTTAATGCAGATGATTTTAAAAATAAATTAATTAATTAATGTTATTTTTTAATTTTTGCTAAATAATTTCATTGTTTCTATTGTGCACAATGTTCAATTCCTGCTTTATCCATTGTTTTAAACCATTAAAAAAATATCTTATTATAAAATTCCTTGAGGCTCTTTTGTTTCTGTTAACCTCCTCCTGCCAATTACCTCCCTAAGACCGATTAGATCGCACAGACTAGGCCTTCTCCGGATTCCATCTGCCGGCCAATGTCGGCTGGCGATCCCCCAGGGGAGGGCCTTCTCTGTTGCAGCTCCAGCCCTCTGGAACAACCTCCCCATTGAGATCCGGACCCTTACTACCCTTCCGGCCTTCCGTAAAGCTCTTAAGACCTGGCTGTTCCGGCAGGCCTGGAGCTGTTGAAGTATCCAGCCCCACTTTAAGTTATGAACGTTGCTGTAATTTTAAATTATTGTATTGTCTTTTATTTCCCCCCCTCCCTTTTTTATTGTAAGCCGCCCGGAGTCTTCCGAGAGTGGGCAGCATACAAAACCAATAAATACAAATACAAAAGGAATGTATTTATTGATTTAATTATTCAAATTGACATGGCCGCCTTCTCTAAAAGTTTCTGGGTGGCTTACAATATCCCAATATAACATTAAAAAGTGATACAATCAGTGGTGGGATTCAGCCAGTTCGCACCACTTTGGGAGAACCGCTTGTCAACTTTCTGAGCAGTTTGGTGAACTGGTTGTTGGAAGAAATCATTGGGGTAGAGAATCAGTTGCTAAATTATTTGAATCCCATTATTGGATAAGAGGTATATAAATGCTAAAAATCTAACTGAAATAATTTGTTTATAGTGCTGTTTGTGAGTTTTAGGAGTTGAAAGGAAAAATAAATAAATACATAAATATTGATACACATTCAGATTGAAAGACTGAATATTCGTATTTTCATGGATGAACACCAGTTTGGGGACAACAAACTTGGAGACAACAAGAATACAAACATGCAAATTTAAGGATCTGTTTTATATCCTTCCCTTATCATTCTATTATTACTGATAGTAATAGTTTTAAATATCCTTACTTTGTATAATTTTAGATGTTATCTCATTTAATCTTATTTTAAGGTTTACCCAGGGGTGGGATTCAGTCGGTTTAGACCGGTTTGCTCCATTAGCTCCGACTATCAGCCAGGGAGTGAACTGGTTCACTCCGATGATCACTTTGACCCGCCCAACCGCCCTTGTGCTTTACTTACCTGTTCTGCCCCCCCTCCATCTGGTAATGAATGCAGACACAGGCTTAGCTGTTTGCCACTCTTTATTCACAGCAATTATAATCCTGTTGGCTGAAAGCCCAGACACGACTCACTGCCAAGACGTAGGCAGCAACCCAGACTCCAACAGACACGGGAACACAAGGCAGACTAGACAAGAAGTTCTCCAGATTAGTACAAATTAGTACATTCCAGGCATTGACCACTCTGTTGCTGACATCATATTTTCTGCAGTTGAGTTTGGAGTGGTTTACCTTGAGTTTGTATCGATTGTTTGCCCGTGTATTATTGAGGTTGAAGCTGAAGTAGTCATTAACAGGTAGGACATTGTAGCAGACAATTTTGCATACTATGCTTCGGTCAGAACTTACTTGGCATAGTTCTAGGTTGTCCAAGGCCAAAATGTCAAGCCTGGTGGCATAAGGGATTCTATTGCGAGCAGAGGAGTGGAGGACTCTTCTCGTGAAATACTTCTGGACTTGCTCGATGGTACATTAAAATGAAATTTCATTGCAATACAGCAAAAATTACTCAATCGGTGTATCCATAGTTTCCATGGCTAATGCTGAGAATTCTGGGGCCAAAGTCTGTACATCTAGCAGTCATCAAGATTAGGGAGCCCTCATCCAACACTATTTAATAAACTTTCCTTATCCTTTCACTTTAATAAAGAGTGCAACCGAAAGTTCACCCATACTGGAGACGTTTCCATTATATTGCGAGATGAAATTGTGAAAATCTTCCTGGCCAAATAAGGAAGGGGAGCTCCATTCATTTGAAAGACTTGGTGGCTTCGTCTTTGAAAGGATCAATAAATTTCAGAGGTGGGCAAAATTTAGCTCCGGTCCTGCTTCCTATCTCTTCAATATGAAAACGTTTAAACATGGAATATAAAGGCATGGATCCTTGAAGTGACAACGGTTTTACATCCATCAGCTACAAGAAGAATTACATGTTCTGTGTGTCAATAAGACCTTTTTCAAGATGATAGATACGAAAATGTAGTTTTCAGCGTTATTTGCTAGGAAGTTATTTTTATGAGCTCGGTGCATAAAATCTGCTGGTCTTAGATAAAATTGTCAGAATAATTAGGTTTCCTTTTAAGCCACATCACTGAATGAAATGTAGTAATTCCAAGATAATATTTTCCCTGAAAAGATGCCAGAAGAGAGGGAGATGATTCACAGCTACCAATGTACGAGACACCATTTGCTTAAATAAGCAGAAGCGTACTTATGGCATTAATGAGAAAAAGAAGGCCACCCTACAAGCAGGAGTGGAAAGGAGAGAGCTGCAGGGAAGAGCTTGAGGTACACCCTCTAGGGACGGGAAAGACAAGTAGGAGATCTTACACACTCTTTCTTGCAAACTTTCTTGAGCGGTGTCTGGGAGATAAAGATGAGAAAACAGAGAGCTGCATTCTGTTCAGTGAGTCTGTTTTCATTTTCATCAATTAACTTGACAAGTGAATACGTTCTTGAGATGTGTGCATTATGCTCTGGATTTTGGGATCTGAATTGCATGTAAATCAGCAACATCGAGCCAAGATTATCTGAGAGTGGAGTGGAGTGGAAAGGAGTGGAATGGAATGGACTAGAATAGAACAGAACAGAACAGAACAGAACAGAACAGAACAGAACAGAACAGAATAAAGAATGACTAGAGTAGAGTAAAGTAGGTTAGAATAGAATAGAATTCAGAATTAGAATTAGAATTAGAATATAGGCTAGCATAGCATAGCATTCAGAATTAAAATAGAATAGAAAATAGAATAGAATTCAGAATTAGAATAGAGGGTAGGGTAGGGTAGAAGAGAAGAGAAGAGAAGAGAAGAAAATATACACTAGAGTAGAGTAGAGTGAATAGAATAAAATAAAATAGAATAGATACTAGAGTAGAATAGAATAGAATAGAATAAGAGTAGAGTAGAATGTATAGAATAGAATAAAATAGAATTGAATAAAATAGATTGTAATGGAGTACAACAGAATATTGGAATGGAATGGAACGGAACAGAACAGAACTGAACAAAAGTTAAGTAGAGGTAAAGTAGAACAGAGGTAGAATAGAAATAGAGGTAAAGGAAGAGGTAGAGGCAGAACAGAATAGAATAGAACCCTAAACGTGGACGTTTTTCCAACTATGAAGAAACATTTAAAAACAAACAGCTTTTCAAAAGTTTTCAAAAGTACCGGGATGAAAGCTAATGAAGGAGAGAAGCCACTTACACTAGAACTAAGGAGAAATTTAGACAATTAAACAGTGGAATGGCTTGCCTTCATTACTGGAAGGCAAGTTGTATGTGCTTCCTAACTCGAGGTGTTTAAGAAGAGACTGGATAGCCACTTATCTGGAATGGTATAGGGTCTCCTTGACCAGGGGTTGGACTAGAAGACCTCAAGGCCCCTTCCAACACTGTTATTCTATATTGTTATTCAGCTTTGCTGTTTAAAGCTCCTTCTATCCTTCTATTTATAAAACAAGAAGGGGTAGGGGGGAGAATGTCAAGAACCAAGGCTGCTGAATTGAAGACTGCACAGCTAGAAATGCTTAAAACTGATGCAGATTTGGTTTGCAAATGGGCTGTCGCATGGGGGCCATTTTGAAATGTAATATTGACATATGCAAAGCAGTACAAAATAGCTTTTAGAAAATCTTTGAACTGCAGCGTAAAGCTGATTGAATTATTTTTTTTTACAAAGCCTAACCACTTAAGATTAAAGAAAAAAAACAACTCCTTATCCTACCAAACTAAGCTGAACAAAGAGGGAATCAGATAACTGTGCCCTTCCAAAGCTGTTACAGAATCGGGTAGTCCTACTAGAAGTACTTCAAAACCTCCTCCCAGAGGGGAGCAAGAGAAACAGACCATGAAGTAGGCGTGTGGAGTCTCTAACAATGTTTTGAGCTCTCAGCACATCGCATATATAGGCAGTATCCTAAGTAATAGGAAGAGAGCTACCTATAATCTTCTCGGCTGTCCTCACCACTCTCTGTAGGGACTTTCTATTTGAAGTGCTGCTGCCACCAAGCCAAACAAGTGATGCAGTTTGTTAAAATGCTCCCAATTGTGCCTCTGTAAAAAGTGGCCAGGATAGGAGGAGAAAGATGTGCTTTCCTCATCTGACGCAGGAAATGCAGATGCTGGTTTGTACTCTTCACTAAGGATGATGTATGGAGAGTCAGAATCTGGTAGTCCTGCTAGAAATACTTCGAAACCTCCTCCCAGAGGGGAGAAACAGAAACAGACTGTGAAGTGGGTGGGTGTGGTCTCTATGGGTCTGCTTTGAGCTCTGAACACATAGAACTTATAGGCAGTATCCTGAATGATAGGAAGAGAGCTACCTATAATCTTATCGGCTGTCCTCACCACTCTCTTTATGGACTTTCTATCGTACTTAGCTCTAAGCCTGGATGAGGTTAGCAGAATAACAGAGTTGGAAAGGACCTTGGAGGTCTTCTAGTCCAACTCCTGCTCAAGCAGAAAACAGTAGAAGCTCTACCATGTTTCTTCATTTTCATTTTTTCCAAAGTTTACTCTATTCACAGGATTAACCTTAATTCTATTACATACTTTTATGCTTCCCTTTTTAGAAGTTTGACTCTTTCCATTCACTTATAATATCAGTAAAACATATCACTAAAGCTGATGAGAAAGTCAGCTACCTCCATCTCACATACCTACAGGGAATTAGGGGGGGGGAATATTAAAATTACTAATTTAAACAACTTGATGGGTTTTCACTTATTCATAAAGTTAATTTCTTGTTAACTAAATTAATATTCTGACATTTACAGTAAGCATATAAAAAACTAATTAATTTCTCTGAACATTTTCCCTCTTAATTTTTTGCATTTTTAATCAGTTTGCATGTTTAAAATTAAAATATGTTACTACGTGGCTCTTTTAATGAGAGAAAAATCTCAAGAAAGAATACTTCTGCTTTTTCTAGTATTTAAATTTCTCATTATTTCTTATATCTACTTCAGATTGACTGTCCTACCCATTATCTTTGGAAGGAAGATAAATTACATTCAAACAATTTTGAACAGTAATAGTTTAGGAATAGTGTACATTTAGCTGAAAAATCACCGAAAGGTGTTCTTTTTGCAGATTTTGTGGATTTTAAATCAATTTTTGATATGATTTCATGGAAGAAGCAAACACTTCAGGGATACTCAGTGAATAAAATATTGTTCTTTCAGGAGTCTTTTGTGCTCTCTGAACTGGGTTGTTTTCTTGTAGACATTTCATTACCCAACTAGGTAACATCATCAGTGTTAATAAGGAATGGGATTTGCTCTCAGTTTATATTCTAATGGCTTGCCCTATCAGGTTGGTGGAATGGCCTTAGAGGTTGTTTGGTCAGGCTGTTTACTGTTAGCTTCTTTTGCAATTCTTTGATTGTGGTATTATTTAAATCTTGATTGTTCATCTGATGTTAATCTTGTTAATCTATGCTCATCTGGATGTTGATTGGTGGTGGAAAACTCTTTTGGTGTTTCTATTACCTTTTTGGCTTGTTGATTGTTTCTTTTAAACAGTACATAGATGTTTTTTATGTCATTGTCTCTATAAAAGATCAATTTGTCAGAGTACAGGCTTCCGGGAATTCTCTACTATTTTTGGACCTGACTTGATCTAGGATGGTAACAATTTCCAAGTTTCCAGAAGATAAGGCAAGGATGTATTCTAGCCTCTTTTTTAATTTGTACATCAGTTCAACCATTCAGGTTCTTTCATATAATCCCATCTCTCTAATGTTAGCAGGTGGGGCAATTCCAATCTTACTACATGCAGATGTTGTAGCAATTGTGTTGGTCTCCCAGATGGGAATGAGAAGGACATTGAGGGCATTGGTTTCCTTTTGCTTAAAAAATACAACTTGTATTTTACCAAAAAAAGAGAAGAAGAAGAAGAAGAAGGAGGAGGAGGAGGAGGAGGAGGAGGAGGAGGAGGAGGAGGAGGAGGAGGAGGAGGAGGAGAAGGAGAAGGAGAAGGAGAAGGAGAAGGAGAAGGAGAAGGAGAAGGAGAAGGAGAAGAAGAAGAAGAAGAAGAAGAAGAAGAAGAAGAAGAAGAAGAAGAAGAAAAGGAATGAAGGAGAGACAAAAAGAGAGAAAGGAGAAAGAAAGAGAGATGGGGAGAAACAAATAAAGAAAGCAGAAAAAGGAGGAAGAAAGGAAGGAAGAAGAGAGAAAAGGAGAGAAAGGAGACTGAAAAAGAGAAAGAAAGAAAGAAAGAAGAAAGAAAGAAGAGAGATAAAGAAGAGAGAGAGAGAGAGAAAGAAAGAAAGAAACCATTACTGCTTGCATGTTAGATAAATGGCAAATTAATGGGACCCCAATAGAGCATATATGTAATTGGGGTACAGTTCCAGGCTTCCTTATCTTGGAGCACACATGTCTCTTATCGGGCAGCTGTGGCCCAACGTAGCTGCACAGCTGTCTTCAGATTTTTCTGTTCAAAGGGGGCGCATGTTATTCCTGCAGCTTGCAAGCGTTTTCTCGCTCAGGTCATCTCCCACCTTCTTTGTGGTCTTCTGATTTGCATTTTTACCAAGTTTAATATCTTGGAAACTGTTCAGTCCAAATTTATAAGAGCCACGTTTCCAGTTCCGAAGTGCGTGTTGTTTTATAGTTTTTGTGGGTGCCAGAACCCGATTGTAGCTTCTTAATTTCTGGTGGAAATTGTTTTTTTTTTCTCCCTGTGGGTCTGGCTCTGCTGGTTCTCGGAGACTGTTTTAAATCAACCTGGCTAACAAAAACTAATAACAAACTCAATTCCTCAGGACTGTCTTTGGAAAAGTCTCTGTTCAATAGGCCTTGAAAACGTCATCTTAAACAATGTCTCTGGGATATTGATTTTCAAACCAGTTGAAGCCTAGTATCCAAACCCATGAGTTTATAGATTCTTCTCAAATGGCTGTGTGTCATCATCTTCATCTCTTTTCAATTCTGATTGTGAAATTTTGCCAGGCTTCCAATTGGACTAGGTTGGATGCTGTCCATGCTACAATTATTATTATTTTTTTGCAGATGGTATAAAATCATCCCTTCGTCTCTTTTCAGAAGTGCTTCTGCCCTTGTGTAGATGGCTTCATAGACTCTCATGAGAGGGATCTTGGAATCCTAGTGGACAACAATTTAAATAGGAGCCAGCCATGTGCAGCAGCTGCCCAAAAAGCCAACACAGTTCTAGGCTGCATAGCAATAGCAATAGCAGTTAGACTTATATACCGCTTCATAGGGCTTTCAGCCCTCTCTAAGCGGTTTACAGAGTCAGCATATTGCCCCCAACAACAATCCGGGTGCTCATTTTACCCACCTCAGAAGGATGGAAGGCTGAGTCAACCCTGAGCCGGTGAGATTTGAACAGCTGAACTGCAGAACTGCAGTCAGCTGAAGTAGCCTGCAGTGCTGCATTTAACCACTGCACCACCTCGGCTCTTACTGCATGAACAGAGGGCTAGAATGCATGAACAGAGGGCTAGAATCAAGAGGGCTAGAATCAAGAACACATGAAGTGTTAGTACCACTTGCTGGAGGCTTCACTCACCCGTCCAGTGGTGAGATTCATTTTTTTTTTACTACCGTTTCTCTGGGCATGGCTTGATGGGCATGGCAGGGGAAGGATACTGCAAAACCTCCATTCCCTCCCCACTTCAAGGGAAGGTTATTGCGAAACCACTATTCCCTCCCGACCAGCTGGGACTCGAGAGGCAGAGAATAGATGGGGACGGGGCCAGTCAGAGGTCATATTTCCAAACGACTGAAAATTTCCACTACCGGTTCTCCAAAACTGGTCAGAACCTGCTGAATACCACCTCTGCATCTGCCCCAACGTAATGCATGGCATTCTGCGCATGTGTGAGTGTGTTCACATTTGCACACCGGTAGCGAAGGCAAGTGAATCCCACCACTGCAATGCTTGCAAGTGAAGTGAGTCAGTGGACAACATTTCCCCCCCTGAAAATAAGACCTGGTGCCTTTTTTGGTGGCAAAAAATATAAGTCTTGTTTTCAGGAAAACGTGGGTATTACTACTACTACTATTAGGTGGCACAGTGGTTAGGGTGCAGTACTGCAGGCCACTTCAGCTGACTGTTATCTGCAGTTCAGCGGTTCTAATCTCACCGGCTCAAGGTTGACTCAGCCTTCCATCCTTCCGAGGTGGGTGAAATGAGGACCCAGACTGTGGGGGCAATATGCTGACTCTGTAAACTGCTTAGAGAGGGCTGAAAGCCCTATGAAGCAGTATATAAGTCTAACTGCTATTGCTATTGCTATTGCTATTGCTATTGCTATTGCTATTGAAAAATAGGCAATTTGAAATCCTAGCTAAGATCTCAAGCTGTCCACACCCACAGTGAAAATACCTTTATGTGTTCAAGATTTAAGTGAGGCAATATTTCAAAGGCCTAATAATTATGAGAGGGGGGAAATGAGGTAGGGTGAACCTGGAGAAATTATGTGGAGCAGCATAATCATGACTGACTTTTCATTATGTTACTCCCCCCCCCCACTCTCAGTCTTCAGCTGGAAATTATCCTTGCTTCATCTGACTAGCATCACAAATTGTCATTCAATGTCCATTCCTGAGGCATAATATCCAAAGCTCTAACGAAGCTCTGATCATCTAACATTGCATACCATGCTCTGTGGTAATCAAATGATACAAAGTCACCAGGCATGACACAGCTCCATCTGTGCGCCCAACCTCCCATGTTCAGCTTGCAAACATGGTGGGAAGGCAATGCAGTTCTCCTCAAATTCCCCGGTGCAATTGTCTCCATTCATCAGTGCAGCCCAATCTGTCCAATTAATTGTCACCGTTCGCTACATCGAAAGTTGAGCGCACTTAAATCTTTAATGAGAGCGCAGCATCTGGGTTGCCTCCATGTAAAATTATCTTTATGTAGCCGTTTTAATTGCAACACGCCATTTGTTCAAGAGAGAAGTCTGAAGAGCAGACAATACATGTCCTCATTTGAAAGGCTACAGAATCTCTGGAATTTAACTCTAACCCTATGTAGAGCATGGTTGATGCAGATTTGAGGAGCTCCTTGGATTTGAAAGAGAGAAAAACGTTGTCCATCCTGGAGCCATTTCCACCCCATTATGGCTCACAGTGAGTCCTTCCTTCTCATTAGGTGGCCAAAGTATTTGAGTTTCCTGTAGAGCAGTGGTCTCCAACCTTGGCAACTTTAAGACCTGTGGACTTCAACTCCCAGAGTTCCTCAGCCAGCTTTGCTGGCTGAGGAACTCTGGGAGTTGAAGTCCACAAGTCTTAAAGTTGCCAAGATTGGAGACCACTGCTCTACAGGATCTGCCCTTCTAAACAGCAGTCAGTGTTGATCTCCTCTAGGACTGGCCAGTTTGATCACTTTGCCCTTTAAGGGACTTGCAGGAGTCTTCTCCAGCACCAGAGTTCAAAGGCCTCCATTCTTTAGTGCTTGGCCTTTCTGATTCTTTATAAATTTAAGCAAAACTGGGTATGAAACCTTCCATTTCCCACCTTCCAGTCAGAGCTGAAGAAGCTTCTTGGATGAGAAGTGAAAGGCTTTCAAAGACAAAAACTGAGAAAGCCCAGTTGCCTCCTGAAAAAAAGCACCTTTGGGATGAGCCAAACTGGTCAATGGACCTTCAGAAATCCTAGAATGTTTGACTAAAGTAGTCAAGGCAAAATTCATCATGAACTTATTTTAGAGAAAAAAATGTGTATGGGGTGTGGCCAAAGACCTTGGAAGAAATGTAATCATCTGTTTAAAAAAAACCCTCTTTCCTACTTTCATTTAAATGAGATATTTCAATCAAGTAGGCGGTCTCCACATTTTTTTTCTTGATATGTAGTTAACACAACACCGTTAACACAACAAATAAAATTATTCCCTGAGTCACCGGCTCTTCCTTTACAGTTTCCAACATCAAGTGCTTTAAAACTTTTCTTCTTGAAAATATTGTGCCATGTTAACGTGTCCTCCGAGAGCACTAAACATCTGCTGTGGCAATCCCACACACCCCAGAGAATTATGTTGTGTTCTAGGGATGCATATTCAATTCATATGTAGCACTGGCACTTTTCATGTTTAAGAATTCTGGATAAGTTTATTAAAGACTTTGGAACACTATTTGACAGATGCCAGTCCTATAGGGACACAGTGGCTCAGTGGCTCAGATGCTGAGCTTGTCAGAGAGGTCGGCAGTTCGGCGGTTCGAATCCCTAGTGCCGCTTTACTGAGTGAGCTCCCATTACTTGTCCCAGCTTCTGCTAACCTAGCAGTTTGAAAGCATGTAAAAATGCAAGTAGAAAAATAGGGTCCACCTTTGGGGAGAAAGTAACAGCCTTCCGTGGGCCTTCGGCATTTAGTCATGCCGGCCACATGACCATGGAGACGTCTTCGGACAGCGCTGGCTCTTCGGCTTTGAAACGGAGATGAGCACTGCCCCCTAGAGTCAGGAATAACTAGCACTTATGTGTGAGGGAAAACTTTACCTTTACCTAGTCCTATACTTTTCTAAATCTTCCCCTCATTCCCCCAATCTTTCTTGTTCCCTAGAAATCTTATAGCACACTTGGTTCCTATTAACACTGCGTCTGAATGAATAAGGATTTATGGATATCTTTTGAATTGGTGTCAACTATATGTCTTTAATTACAAGTTTTAATAGTAAAGCATGTGGGATGGGAAAGGATTAATGTATTTGGAGAAATACTACTGTAAATTATCGCACCATGGAGAACTTGAAAGAATGTTATGCGATTAGTCAGTTTCCTTTAGATTAAAGATTCATATTGGACTAATGAAAAATTCTGAAAAAGTGAAGAGCCAGGAAGGTGAAGGTTTTAGTTACTTGAAAAAGAAGTTTCCAAGAATAGTTGATGCCATGATTAAGGAAGGCATTTTTTGTTGGTCCAAGATCAGATATATCATCAATGACAAGTGGTGCAAAAGATCTGTTAGTGGGATCAGAGAAAATCATCTGGAAAGCATTCAAGGATGTCATTGAGAATTTTCTTGGCAACTACCAAATTATATTCCAGTGGTTGACAAAAGTCTCACAGAATATATAAGTCCCTGAAGTGTAACATGTCATTTTCTGCATATACTTGGATTTCTTTCCCAAAAATCTTGATGTAGTCAATGATGAATACGATGAAAGGTTTCAACAGGACATTGCCACAATGAAAAAAAAATGGTATCAGGGCATGAGAAATTCATCAATGTTGGATGATTATTGTTGAACATTGCAACGAGATGCATCGGACGCGGAGTACAGAGGAAAGTACAGCAGCAAAAAACCTTTAGCCCTGTTGAACTCATGCAGCATGTTGGAAACACCATGAGATTAAGTACATTACAGTCATTAAAAGCTAATTTCATATTTTTCAAGATTCCTACGTGATTCAGCTGTGGTGGCGCAGTGGTTAGAATGCAGTATTGCAGGCTAATTCTGCCAACTGCTAGCAATTTGATCCTTACTGACTCAAGGTTGACTCAGCTCTCCATCCTTCTGAAGTTGAGGGCCCAGATTATAGGCTGACTCTGTAGACTGCTTAGAGAGGGCTGTAAAACATTATGGTGCGGTATATACTATAATTCTAAGTGCTAACACTGGAGCTATTGTCCCTTTTTTCACCCATAGTAACCTTAGAACATTAACATGCAGGGAATAAAGTGAATCAATCACTGTTACCTGAGTTCAAATAGGACAGTGAAAAAAGTATTATTCAGCCAACACCCAATTGCACCAGTTCCTGGAGTAAAAAGTACTCTTTTCCTTCCTTCCTTCCTTCCTTCCTTCCTTCCTTCCTTCCTTCCTTCCTTCCTTCCTTCCTTCCTTCCATCCATCCATCCATCCATCCATCCATCCATCCATCCATCCATCCATGGAGCGCAATGGTGGAAATGCAGGATTGCAGGCTAATTCTGTCGACTGCCAGCAGTTCGATCCTCACTGGCTCAAGCTTCACTCAGTCCTCCATGCTTCTGAAGTTGATAAAATGAGGACCCAGATTGTTGGGGGCAAGATGCTGACTCTGTAAAACCGCCTACACAGGGCTGTACACCACTGTGGTGCAGTATGTAAGTCTACGTGCTATTGCTTGTTGCCATTCAGTCACTCTGAAATTATATTTGTGTTCAGCTTGAAGGGGTCTATCAAAACCCTCCAAAGCTTTTTCAGGAATGAAGACTTTTGGAGAAAATTGTTGTCCGATGCAATTTGCCCCATCGATGTAAGAGGATAATATCTATCTCCCCCACTCCCCCATTCCTAAGACTTCCTTGCAGTGAAATATTGTAATGGAATATTAAGCCTCCTAATTGAGTTCATTAAAAAAAAAGGACTCTGTATAGTCCTCTGTCACAGACTGAATGGAAATCCTCTCACGCGTTCCTGAAATTTTTTATTGGAATAATGATTCACCAAGTTTCTCATTAAGGCGACTTTTAAAGCTAGCCTTTTCTGGCTCCTTTTTACTCGAAGTAGTTTCATTGATGGGATAGAAATCACACCCTAGTTGCCTGTCATGATCAATAAGGGTTCTCCGGGAATAAATTAATTTTCTGACACAGAAGTCCAGCCGCTCTGATTTGATCAGCTGCTGACACTGATTGTCAGATGGAAAACAGATGCCTTGGCAGCCTGAGAAAAGTAATAATTACGGGATAAAGTGAGTCGTAAATGTCAACAAGTCCCCTTCAAATATTAAATCAATGCAAATGAAGAAAGCCTAAAACTCCTTCCAATGTTCAAGGAAGGCACGAAATGCAGATGAGGAGATCTGGACATCGTTTGGAATAAGAGCTGGTCTTTTCTCTTAGGACGCTGTGGGAAGAAATATCCATCTGGTCAGTGGTGGGTTTCAAAAATTGTTGGAACCTACTCTGTGGGTGTGGCCTCCTTTGTGGGAGTGGCTTTCCACCCATTTGACCGGATGGGAGTGGCTTGCCGCCCATGTGACTGTATATGAAGATGCCGGCGACACTTGTCAGAACCACCTTAAATTACCTCACACACAGCACTGGCATGCATAAGAATAAGATGTCAACTTGTTTTTTAAAAGGCATCTTTGGTTTGCGTTAAAACAACTTCAACACACGCAATGTTCTGATTGCACCACAAACGCAGTGGTCATCCTTACCTTTCACAGAGGCACTGAGTTTTAATAAATAGGAGCATGATAGTGTAGAATAATCATATCCAAGGACCAGTGGTGGGTTTCAAAAATTCTTGGAGCCTCTTCTGTAGGTGTGGCCTGCTTTCCGGGTCCACTGGTGGAACCTCTTCTAACCGATTCGGTAGATTTGACGAACCGGTTCTACTGAATAGGTGCGAACTGGTAGGAACCCACCTCTGCATCTGGTTCCCTTTCAAGCTGGGAGAAAGACACTGAAAACATGGAGGCTGATTGGAAAGAGGGTTTATGGATGGACAGGACCACATGAGTTTCTTCACATATATTGTGAAGAAACCCCATATATTGTTCTTAAATTAAATTGTTTCAACTCTTGCCCTCAAAAACGACGCTATAGGGCACTGCAAACCAAGACAACTAGACCCAAGAACATTTTTTTTTCCTGAACGCCATTACACTGCTAAACAAATAATTCCCTCAACACTGTCAAATTAAGGCTGCATTACTTAACTATTAGTCTTCTCGTCGTTCTTATCACCCACCTCCTCCCACTTATGACTACAGGACTGCAACTTTGTTTCTTGTATCCTCACGATTTATATTGATATTGATTGTTTCTTGATCGCTTACTTGTACCTTATGACTATCATTAAGTGTTGTACCTTATGATTTGTGATGAATGTATCTTGTCTTTTTATGTACACTGAAAGCACCTGCACCAAACACAAATTCCTTGTGTGTCCAATCACACTTGGCTAATAAAGAATTCTATTCTATTCTGTTCTATTCCATATTTCTATTCTAGTCCATATTTCTATTCTAGTCCATATTTCTATTCTAGTCCATGTTTCTATTCTATTCCGTTCTGTTCTTTCTGTTCTATCCTATCCTTTCCTATCCTTTCCTATCCTTTCCTATCCTATCCTATCCTATCCTATCCTATCCTATCCTATCCTATCCTATCCTATCCTATCCTATCCTATCCTATCCCTTTCCATATTTTTATTCTATCCTTTTCCAAATTTCTATTCTATTATAGCCTATCCCATCCTGTCCTATCCATATTTCTATTCCATTCCATTCCAATATTCTATTCTATTCTATTCTATTCCATTCCATTCCATTCCATTTCAATCCATGCCAATCCATTCCATTCCATTCCAATCCAATCTAAAATTCCATTCTGTTCCGTTCCGTTCCATTCCAATATTCTATTCTATTCTATTCTATTCTATTCTATTCTATTCCATTCCATTCCAATAATGAAAAGGAAGCCAGGGACGATGCATGCAAGTGAGGTGAGTCAGTGGATGACATCCCCACTCTGAAAATAAGGCCTGGTGCCTTTTTCATTGCCCCAAAATATAAGACATGCTCTTATTTTTGGGGAAACACAGTAGCTATACTTGTAGCTAGGTCTCATGTAACATTGCTTACATTTCAGCTGGCATGTCTGTTTGTACAGCGGATATAGTTGGGAAGAAAATATCTGGGTGGTTTCTTTGTGAAATAATATTTACCAGAACCAAAACAATTCTTTATATGACTTTTTTCTTTAATTTTTATCTTGCTTTCCATTGTCCAATCGCGTAGGCGTGATCCAAACTAATTTCAATACACTCCATTTGACGTTGCACAGGCATTTATTTGGAAGCAACTGTCTAACCACACGTATATAATTTTCAATTACAGAAAGAAATTGTTTGGACTGCGGTTCCTCTCCTGCGGAATTTCAGACAAGCCATTGTTATCTGGCTTGTTTATTTCTATTACCAATTCAAAACAGCCACGCTGAAGAAATACGACGCAGATTCCATTTTACACAAATTACTCAGATCCACTTAAGCAGAGCACCGATAGCAACAGGAAATTGAAATTCTTGGCCTCTGTCATTCTTTTGGGAGAAGAAGCACGGAGAACTAGTTTGATCTAGTTTCTCAACCTTGGCAAATTCAAGATGGCTGGACTTCAAACCCACAGAATTCTCCAGCCAGCATGAAATTGAAGTCCACCCACCTTAATCTTGCCAATGTGAAGAAACAATGGCCTCAGTGGTGGAATTCCAAATCTTTTCCTACCGGTTCTATGAGAGTGTGCTTTGCGCATGCATGCCTAATGCATACTAGACAAGTGCACACAGCACTCAAAGACTGCTCTCAGTGTCAGCACTGGAGAACTGAGCTGTGTTATAACTCAGCTGAGGCACCGCAATCTGCTCTGCGGTGCAAATCAGTGAGGTAAAAAACAATGGTATATAGGAGAAGGAACTATGGGGGCAGGAGGGCGAGGCCAACCAGAGGTATATTTGCCGGTTCTCCGAACTACTCAAAATTTCCGCTACCGGTTTGCCCAGACTGGTCTGAATTGGCTGAATAGCACCTCTGAATTGCCTAGTGGTTAAAGTTAAAAATTTTAGAATGTGAATTCTAGTGAAAGCCAGACTGGCTTTAGACCAATCATTCTCTCTCAGCCCAATGTACCTCACAGGGGTGTTGTTGTGGGGAAAATAGGAGGAAGAAGGAGTATTAGGTATGTTTTCTGCCTGGAAAACACACAGACACACAAACGTGTGAGAGAAAAGTGAAAATAAAACTTTATTGTGAATCTATGCTTAATCTTGTTAAAACCTTCCAAACTAGAACAGCAGTGTTTGTTAGCTGGAGATAATTGCACAATCTCAACAGCAGAGAGAAACTTTAAGTCTGTAAAATATATTCTTCGAAATTCAGAAATTATCAAACACATTTGAGAGGATAGAGAAGAAGTTGAAAGACTTACAGCATCTAACAGTAAAATATGATGAAGAAGTTGGACATATTTATCAAGTGGAAAAAGTGGGGATCAGAATCCTAAAAATCAAAGAGGAAAATAACTATAAAGAAATTAAATTTGCTGATATTTATGGTGATTGGTTTGAAAATGGAAAGAGTGGAATATTGAAAGCGGAATTAAATGGAGGGGAACTCTAAATGGCAAGACGCAGAAGAAGAAAAAAAACAAAAGAATTTATGGATTTAAAGAGAGAAATTTCATTACCACCATCATTGATAATGCTACTGACAATCAAAGATAAGCTGATTAAGGAAACAGAAGAAGGGCATTGAAATTACATGAGAGATGTTATAAGAAGGAGTTGCTAAGAAGAGACCATATGAATTTGATTAAGGAGATGATTGGAGGACTGACACCACAAATGGCAGAAGACATGAGACTGTTTTGCTACTGGAAAGATACAGGTTGAATGATGGAAGAGTATAATTTAAAACTAGTTAAACTTAGTGAAATTTATTGACAATATAGTTAAATAAATAATTGATAATCATAATAATGTATACAATGTTTAGTGTTATGATAAGTAATAATTGGATATGAAGTTGGGTGGATAATAATTATTGTAAAATTATTTTAAAATTATTTTAAAATTATTTTAAAATTATTTTAAAATTATTTTAAAATTATTGTAAAATTATTGTAAAATTATTGTAAAATTATTGTACAATTATTGTAAAATTATTGTAAAATTGTTGTAAAATTATTGTAAAATTATTGTACAATTGTAAAGTTATTGTAAAGTTATTGTAAAGTTATTGTAAAGTTATTGTAAAGTTATTGTAAAGTTATTGTAAAATTATTGTAAAATTATTGTAAATTATTGTAAAATAATTGTAAAATTGTAAAATAATTGTAAAATTGTAAAATAATTGTAAAATTGTAAAATAATTGTAAAATTATAAAATAATTGTAAAATTGTAAAATGTTGTCAAACATTTTGTTGAAGAAACACTCCCCCCCCCCCCAAATGTCATTGAACTCTGGACCTCACTTTGGTTTATTGATGAGTTATAAAACAGAAAAAGCTCTGAAAGGTGTGGGATTTATAAGCTTTCCATCCAACCAAGCTTTTCTTTTGAATGGCTACCTTATAAATATAAACACATAATCCGTAGCAGTCAATGGGATTGATTAGCTTAACATTACCGATTGGGGTAACACAAATATGTATTAAAGAGAGGTAGGGGATGAAGTCATACCCCATGTACTGTATACAACCGGTCCTTTGGATTAAATATCTAGGACGATCATTTAGGATCTGAATTAATATTTTATCTAGGCTGCTACCCACCGTACAATATCTTGAGTTTCTTGGTCTAATTGTAAATGCTTAGCAGTCGGGATTTACTTCCTCCGTTAATGCTTTCATTTATCTTCTTAGCATCTTGTTACCTCAGCCTGGCACGGATGAGAATTTCAAATGCCTGCTTGCTTGAATTGAGTTTACAACGGGGTTTATTTAGAATATTGCACCCACGTGTGTTAAAATCCCAGGCGTTCAGAATTCAGAATTTCTCCTACGTCATTTCATGGTTTTTAGAAATGATTGGATGGAAATGATTATCTGTGGGAACCTTCTTAGTAAGACCCTCTAGTAATTTTGTGGGTGCATTTGAGGAGAGCACTGTTTATAAACCAAATGCTTTCAAGCTAGTAGAATCTTATTGTTTCTATTATTCAGCAATTCCCTGGCAATGTGTTTTTTTTAACCATTTGCCATTTCAGGTGGCATGTTTTTATTAAGAAACAATAAGCCCGTTCTATATTTTATGGCAAGCATCATATCAAGTAATTTGTATTGATTTTCTGATGAGTAATGTTTCCTTTCCGTCCAGATAGGTAGGAAAGAAAATCAAATCCTAAGGTGTAATTTCTAATCTTGTCATGGTGCTTAATGGCTGCAAATTTAGCAATTCAAAGGCTAACTTTTTGTTGAAAGAGTCATTGGTGCTCTCTGTTGTGGTCCACCAGCGGCCAGTGGTTCTGGCAGCAGATTTGGAAAGTGTAGAGGTTGTGGAGGAACATGGTCCAGTCCTGGAGTCTGGGGAAGGTTCTGATGAGGGCTCTGTGTTGGAGGCAGAGAGGGGATCAGGGCCATCTGACAGTTATCAGCTACCCTAAGAGCAGGGGTGGGTTCCTGCCAGTTCTAACCTCTTCTATAGAAGAAATTCCACAAATCTACCATGCCATTTAGAACCGGTTCCAGCTCCCTCCCCCCACCTGTCCGTATCACGCTTGTCCCGCCCACCACTCACTAATTGGCTGGCTTACCAATCACCCTACCCACCTCTAAGAGTCGTATCTAAACCTTAAAGTCTTAAAGCTGTCAAGTTTGAACACCCCTGGGATTTTTTTCTAAAGGGTTAGAGGTGCAAGGGCCTTGTAACTTGACAGCTTTAAGACATGCACACTTCAATGCCAGAGTTTCTGAGCGAACATTTTGGTTGCTAAGCAAGAGCGTTGTTAAGTGAGTTTTACCACATTTTACAAGTTGGCCAATGCCCACCCAGTCACATGACTGCCAAGCCACTCCTACTTGGTCACATGGCTGGCAAGCCACTCCCACCCAGTCACATGGCCGGCAAGCTACTCCCACAAAGCAGGCCACACCTACAGAAGAGGTTCTAAAAAAAATTGAAACCCACCACTCCCTCAGAGTCAGACATCAGTGGGACATAAGAACAGCTGGAGCCTGTTCCCAGTGTGCACATGTGCAGCGTTGCTAGATGAAGGGAACAGCTAAGCCACAAGGATTGACTTTGGAGTAAGCCACAGGTGGGTGGTGAATGGCCTCTCCCAGAGGAAATAAAAGAAGAGTGAAAGGGGAGTGAACTTTGCAGAAGACAATTAGTTCACTAATTGTTGCCAGGGGGTTGGACTAGAAGACCTCCAAGGTCCCTTCCAACTCTGTTATTCTATTCTATTCTATTCTATTCTATTCTATTCTATTCTATTCTATTCTATTCTATTCTATTCTATTCTATTCTATTCTATTCTATTCTATTCTATTCTACTCTACCCTACCCTACCCTACCGTACCCTACCCTACCCCACCCCATCCCATTCCTTATTCTATTCTATTCTATTCTATTCCATTCCATTCTTTCTTTTTGTGTGTGGAAAACTTAGCCTATGTACCCAAGAAAAGAAGTCAGACTTTGAACAACTTTAATGATCTCACCACTCACTGTAATGTTCTTGTTCTGTTCTTTCACATGTTTTAATTTTTAATTCTGGTCTCTGACCATAATAAAGGATTGATTGATTGACCTTTCACCAATCTAATCTAATCTATCATCCCAATTCATCAGGAATGTGAGTTTGAAATTTATGGATGATGGGTCTGTCACAAATAAAATAGGAATATCATTTTCTGAGAAACATTTATGAGGATGGAAAGGTATTCCTTTGATATTTTTTTTTAGCTCTTTGTATTTTTCAGAATTTGTATTTTCAAATTTCAAGCTACAGCCAGGCAGATTAATTAGGGCTAGAAATAGAGTACAATAGAATATGATGAAATTAAGCTTTGAGATGATATTTTTTGTAAATAGAGTAATAGCAATAGCAATAGCAGTAGACTTATATACCGCTTCATAGGCCTTTCAGGCCTCTCTAAGCGGTTTACAGAGAGTCAGCATATTGCCCCCAACAATCTGGGTCCTCATTTTACCCACCTCGGAAGGATGGAAGGCTGAGTCAACCCTGAGCCGGTGAGATTTGAACCGCTGACCTGCTGATCTAGCAGTAGCCTGCAGTGCTGCATTTAACCACTGCGCCACCTAGATTAAAAGAGTTGGAAGGGACCTTGGAGGTTTTCTAGTCCAAACCCCCGTTTAGGCAGGAAACCCTACACCACTTCAGACAAATGGTTATCCAACATGTCCCTAAAATTTTCCAGTGTTGGAATATTCACAACTTTTGGAGGCAAGTTGTTCCACTGATTAATTGTTCTAACTGTCAAGAACTTTCTCTTTAGTTCTAAGTTGCTTCTCTCCTTGATCAGTTTCCACCCATAGCTTCTTGTTCTGCCCTCAGGTGCTTTGGAGAATAGTTTGACTCCCTCTTCTTTGTGGCAACTCTTGAGATATTGGAAGACTGCTATCATGTCTCCCCTAGTCCTTCTTTTCATTAAACTAGACATACCAAGTTCCTGCAACCGTTCTTCATATGTTTTAGTCTCCAGTCCCCTAATCTTCTTTGTTGATCCTCTCTGCACTCTTTCTAGAGTCTCCAGATCTTTTTTTACCTTGTGGCAACCAGAACTGGATGGAGAATTCCAAGTGTGGGCTTACCAAAGCCTTATAAAGTGGTATTAACACTTCAGGTGATCTTGATTCTATTCCTCTGTTTATGCAGCCTAGAACTGTGTTGGCTTTTTTGGCAGCTGCATCATCGGGATGAGTATTATGCAGCTACAAATGGCCCAAGTTATCCAGGATTATGTTCATAGGTGAGAAAAGCATAAATGATACCGTGAGGAACTACTGTAATAAAAACAAATTTATCTCAGGGCAATGTGTTGATGGCTGCTATCACAGCTTTTCTCAGAAGGGATGTATAGATCTGAACTCAGGGATCTTTGCTATTTTTAGCCTTCAGATCACAAATGGGTTCAGAGATACAATACCAATTCCTCCCTACATCAAGGAGAGAAGCAACTTAGAACTAAGGAGAAATTTCCTGACAGTGAGGACAATTAATCAGTGGAACAACTTGCCTCCAGAAGTTGTGAATGCTCCAACACTGGACGTTTTCAAGAAGAGATTGGGCAACTATTTATCTGAAATGGTGTAGGGTTTCCTGCCTAAGCAGGGGGTTGGGCTAGAAGACCTCCAAAGTCCCTTCCAACTCTGTTATTCTGTTCTGTTCTATTTATGGATAGCAAATTCAGATATTTTTCCATCCACCTCATATGGTGGCACAAGAACCTACAATGGTTTATGCTAGTGTGCAAAGTTAGTCACACAGTTTGAATAACAAGGACATTGAAGAATTTGCAAAAGAAAGTTCCAGAGGCATCTTTTGGCCCATTTGATGGGTCTACATAAATATGTCAGCAGAGATGTATCCAACAGGATTCTTCCCACCCACAAATTGTTAGATTTGTTGCTGCTTTCCAAATGAAATCAATGTTCAGAGCACTGTAACTAATTGAGTCATATTTTTCTGGAAGCATGCTGCATAATCACCTTGGTATATGCATTCAGTGTTTTACCATTGTGCCCAGGTCTCTGGGAAGAAGGAAGTGCTACAACCCACATGTTTGAAGAGGGCCTCTCAGGCTTTGATAACCATCAAGCAAGGAAACATGGAAGAAAAAAAAGAAGTGAAAAACCCTCTCTTTAAAATTTTAAATGGCCAGAATATTAAGATTTAATAAAGGAGAATATTTTTAACTCAGGGTTGATTGAGGGATCCTTGGTGCTCTCTGAGTTTGCTTGTTTTCTTGCAGACATTTCATTACCCAAACTAAATAACATCATCAGTACTAGTAATGTTCTTCGCCTCCTCCTTCCTCCTCTTCTCCACAAACCCAACTCCCTTCTAGCACTGATGATGTTACCTAGTTGGGTAATGTAACATCTGCAAGAAAACAAGCAAGCTCAGAGAGCACCAAGGACCCCACAGTTGTCCTCCTCCTTCCTTCCTTCTTCTTCTTCTTCTTCTTCTTCTTCTTCTTCTTCTTCTTCTTCTTCTTCTTCTTCTTCTTCTTCTTCTTCTTCTTCTTCTTCTTCTTCTCCCTCCTCCTCCTCTCCTCCACAAACCTCCACAAACCCCTCTCTTCTAGCACTGATGATGTTACCTAGTTGGGTAATGAAACTTCTGCAAACAAGCAAGTTCAGAGAGCACCCCACAGTTGTCCTCCTCCTTCCTCCTCCTCCTTCCCCCTCCTCCTCTTCCTCCTCCTCCTCTCTTTCTCTTCCTCTTCTCCTCTTTCTTCTCCTTCTTCTCCTTCCCTCCTCCCCCCTCCTTCTCTTCTCCACAAACTCCTCTCTTCTAGCACTGATGATGGACTGAAGTATGGAGTGGGGTGGAGTGGAGTGGAGTGGAGTGGATTGGATTGGAGTGGAGTGGAGTGGAGTGGAGTGGAGTGGAGTAGAGTAGAGTAGAGTAGAGTAGAGTAGAGTAGAGTAGAGTAGAGTAGAGTAGAATAACAGAGTTGGAAGGGATCTTGGAGGTCTTCTAAGAAACCCACCACTCAGACAGGAAGCCCTGTAATATTTCAGACAAATGGTTGTCCAATCTCTTCTTAAAAGCATCCAGTGTTGGAAGTTCACAACTTCTGCAGGCAAGATGTTCCACCTATGGTTCTCACTGTCAGGAAATTTCTCCTTAGTTCTAGGTTGTGTCTCCCCTTGATTAGTTTAAATCCATGGCGGACTCCCTCTTCTTCTTTGTAGCAAGCCCTTAGCTATCGGAACACTGCTATCATTCCACTCCTAGTCCTTCTTTTCATTAAACCAGACAGAGTGGAGCATATCAATATTCTTTTGGCAAGAATGAAATTGGAGTTGAAATAATGATAAAACTCTGTAATAAAAGGGTTCAGGAATACATAACAGCTCTGCTTTCTTGTAATACATCAGACAGCATTGCTAATCAAACTGATTTCCATCACATTGATCTTTATCCCTGTTCCATGCACGTACATGGACTTCAATATCTTAGCTTGCTTGTGTAGTGGGAGAAAATAAAATTTCAATAAAACCTTAAGTACATTGATAAAATATTGTACCTTTCAGAACTAAAGAAGCTTCATTGATAAGAAGCTAAATGTTTTCAAGGAAAAAAAACCCCAAGAAAATCCAGTTGTTTTTTGAAAAAGCATCTTTGTGGCAACCATGACCTGGATGATGGAGAATCTCTATACACATGTATCTTTCCGAATTCTGAAACTGGATAATATTGGTTTTCAACTTAATTTCTATGGAGGTTCTCCATCATCCAGATCATGGTTGTCCCAAATGTTCTTTTTTCAAGAGGAAATGGGACTTTCTGTTTTTTCTTTGAAGACTCTCCGCTTCTAATCCACGAAGCTTCTTCAGCTCTGACTGGATGGTGGGAATTTTCAAGGATTTCTATTCCTTGTAGACAGCTGGTCATTTGCATCCTTTTAGAGGGCCTTTGAAGCACATGGAGATTTATCTGTGTCCTCAGGATCACACGAGTAGTGCAAATGGTTCCTGTTGTCTGTAATTTTTTCCTCTGGAAATCCATTCCTACTCCCACCCAGTTCAAAGGGTCTTCATCCCAAATTGTATAGCTAGAAGTCTGTAGAAATTATCAGTCATCCAGGCCATGGATGTCCCAAAGGTGCTTTTTTCAGGAGGCAACTGGATTTTCTTGTTTTTTTCTTTGAAGATGACCTGGATGACTGAGAATATCTATGGACTTTTACCCTATAGCTATACAATTTGGGATGAAGACCTTTTGAATGGTGTGGGAGTAGGAATGGATTTCCAGAGAAAAAACTGCAGACTACAGGAACCAGGAGCACTACTCAGATGACTCTGAGGACATAGATAAATCTCCACGTGGCCTCAATGACCATCTAAAATGATGCAAACAACCTGCTGTCTTCAAGGAGTATAAATCCTTCCATTTCCCACCATCCAATCAGAGCTGAAGAAGCTTCTTGGATTAGAAGCAAAAGAGCTGAAGAAGCTTCTTGGATGAGAAGCAAAAGTTCTTCAAAGAGAAAGAAAGAAACCTCCAAGTGGCCTCAATGACTCTCTAAAAAGGATGCAAATGACCAGCTGTCTTCAAGGAGTATAAATCCTTCCATTTCCCACCATCCAGTCAGAGCTGAAGAAGCTTCTTGGATTAGAAGCAAAAGAGCTGAAGAAGCTTCTTGGATGAGAAGCAAAAGTTCTTCAAAGAGAAAGAAAGAAGCCTCCAAGTGGCCTCAATGACTCTCTAAAAAGGATGCAAATGACCAGCTGTCTTTAAGGAGTATAAATCCTTCCATTTCCCACCATCCAGTCAGAAATGAAGAAGCTTCTTGGATTAGAAGCAAAAGAGCTAAAGAAGCTTCTTGGATGAGAAGCAAAAGTTCTTCAAAGAGAAAGAAAGAAGCCTCCAAGTGGCCTCAATGACTCTCTAAAAAGGATGCAAATGACCAGCTGTCTTTAAGGAGTATAAATCCTTCCATTTCCCACCATCCAGTCAGAGCTGAAGAAGCTTCTTGGATTAGAAGCAAAAGAGCTGAAGTAGCTTCTTGGATGAGAAGCGAAATGTCTCCAAAGAAAAACCAGAGAAAGTCCAGTTGCCTCTTGAAAAAAACACCTTTGGTTTTCAACTTGTTATCAGGTTAAAGTCAGAGGGAAAATGTTTGTGTATGCTGAGAGGTTTTTTCACTTAACAATATGTGTACAGAAAATGGGGGATTTTAGAGTAAGCAAGGTGTGAAGACTTGTTGACTTTAGGAAGTCTACAATATTTGCAAACTTTGGCACAAGACAAATACAGCGCCGGTTTAGTAAGTTAAAAAGTGTCGCAAATAGACACATTTAACCTTTTTACTCCAATTTACTGCCAGGCATATAATACATTTTATGTCAAACTTCAGGGAAAAACTACTGATGTGCATTATTACATCAAGGGAAGGAAAAAATTCTGAGCAGCACATCAAAAATTATTAAGTCTTTTCTGCCCCATTAAAGCCTATAGCAACAACGGCTGCCAAATTTATAACAGGCATGCAAGCTTTCATTTGTTTGTCGCTGCAGTGTTCACGTGGAATTCATTTCTTTAAAAATTCAGTGCTATATATTGGGGGAAATTTGGCTGTGATTTTCTCCACGTGATGTCATTGACATGATGTTATTATTCTGTACAAAGACAGAGGGAACATCTATACCTGTTGTGGCCAGCCAGTGGAGCTGGCAGCAGATTCAGACAGTGAGGAGGGTTGGGGAGGAAGATGGGCCAGTCCTGGAGTCTGGGGAAGGCTCGGATGAGGGATCTGTGTCAGAGGCAGAGAGGGGGCCAGAGCTGTCTGACAGTTATCAGCTGCCTTCAGAGTCAGACATCAGTGAGGCAGATGAACAGGTGGAGCCTCTTCCCAGTGTGCCCATGCGCAGAGCTGCCAGACGAAAGGAACAGCTAAAGAGCAGGGGTCGACTTGGGAGGAAGGCCACAGGTGGACGATGAACGGCCCCTCCTAGAGGAAATAAAAAAGGAGCAAATGGGGAATGGAGTTTGCAGGAGACAATTTGTTCGCTTAATTGGTTCATGACTCTCCGAGACATATTGCCAAGTTTTGCAGATATTGGCCTGGCAGCTCTCCAAGCCAGATAAGGTCTGTGACTATAAATCCTACCTTGAAAGACTTTGCTGGATGTGAATGAGTAGAATTCATAGGAAATTAATAAAAGGGTTGTTTGTAGGGAAAAGGAATTTGCTTCATGCTCTTGGGAAGCCTTGACCACAACAGTACCAAACAAAATTATCTATTTTGTGCTTCTCTCTGGTGAGTAGACAAACACCGCTGTTGTATTCTTTAACAATAATGTGAGTGGCATCCTGTTGTCCCCTTCCAGGGTTATTTTTTATGATTCATTTTGTTTGTCTAAATTTGTGGTGAATTTGCAACACCTTGATGCCTTCCTGTCTACCTATCATCCAAGGAAATCTTGGGTTTTGTTCCTCCTGACTATGAAAGATAGCAATGGATGAGAAGTAAAAAGTTTTCATGGGGGAAAAAAACCCAAGGAAGTCCAGTTGCCTCTTGAAAAAGCACCTTTGGGACAATCATGACCTGGATGGTTGAGAATCTTCATAGACCATCTCTTTGAAAATGTTTTGCTCGTCATCTAAGTAGCCTCTTCAATTGTGAAGATGAAGAACTGAAGAAGTTTCTTGGATGAGAAGCAAAATGTTTTCATGAAAAAAAAATAATCCAAAAACCTGCATTGCCTTTTGGGCAAAAGCACCTTTGGGACAACCATGACCTGGATGGTTGAGAATCTCCATAGACATTAAGTTGGAAGATACCAATAATCTTGTTGGTAGAATTCTAGAGGCTCAGAAGAATCCTTTCTTTGATGCTACACCCACTTGATCATTCAAGTGTTGCATATACAAGTGGCCAATGAGAGGCCCTCACCTGGTTTTCCACACTTCCAAGATTTGGTTTAACTGACAAGAAGACTCATATTCTTAAGCTCTTATGTCTGCTTCTTGGAGGTAAGATAGTTATAGTTCCCTCTTTCTACTTGCCCACTCCAGGAGAACAGAATCCACGGGTAGGCTGCTACAGGTTCGTCTGGGTTCGGGAGAACCCATAGCTAATGTTAGGACCTCCAAATTCTACCCCTGGCTGGCCGTGCCCTGCCCACCCCTCCCAGGAGTCTCCACGCAGCCCATTTTGGATGTGAGGTAAGTGCAGGGCCTATGCAAAGGTTTGAGGAGGGGAAAAACAGGCCTCCTAGAAGTTCCAGAAGGCTAGAAATGTGCCTGTTTCCAGCCTCCAGAGGGCCTCCAGGGCCTGGGGGAAGCAGTTTCTTCCCTCCCAGAGGCTCAAGGAAAGCCTCCGGAATCTGGGGAAGGCAAAAACGCTTCCCCCTGTGGTTCAGGAGGCCAACTAGGCCAGGCCCACCATGGCCAGACCCACCTAGCAACCGGGCAAAGAACCCATTGCTGAAATTTTTGAAGCCCACACCTGATAGAAACTAAGATATATAGGCTATCAATCATAACATTCCTCAATTAATTGTACCCAGCAATTTGGATACAAGTAAATAGCAATAGCAATAGCAATAGCAGTTAGACTTATATACAGCTTCATAGGGCTTTCAGCCCTCTCTAAGCGGTTTACAGAGTCAGCATATCGCCCCCACAGTCTGGGTCCTCATTTCACCCACCTCGGAAGGATGGAAGGCTGAGTCAACCTTGAGCCAGTGAGATTAGAACCGCTGAACTGCAGATAACAGTCAGTTGAAGTGGCCTCCACCCTAACCACTGCGCCACGTCGGCTCATTCTGGTAAATGGTAAATTCTGGTAAATGAACAGATTGGATCATTCAAATCAGGATTATCTCAACCACGAATAAGAAATGAGACAGTTTTTAACCTTGGTCTTAAAATCAGCAGGCTTTTGGAGCACCAAATTTACACTATGAATTTACAATTAGTTTTAGGAAAATTCTCTACTGTTCATTCTCAGAGAGAGAGAGAGAGAGAGAGAGAGAGAGAGAGAGAGAGAGAGAGAGAGAGAGAGAGAGAGAGAGAGAGAGAGAGAGAGAGAGAGAGAGAGAGAGAGAGAGCTGGTGCTGGATGAGACACATTGATTGGAGAAAGGGTATTACTGAAAGCATGGAAGGATATAAATACTGAAGACATTTATGGCTGCAGGTTGCCCAGCTAGCAATAATAGATCGATAGTTCTGAAGCAGATAAAGTAAGGAATTATAGCCAGGTCTGTAGTGATAGACAAATCGGTACATTTCAGAACTTTGCCATGTTTGCGTTTATTTACCTAAGAATTAGTTCTACCCCATTTTTTTTGTATGTTTTAATCATTCTACTTTTTTTAAAAAAAATCACAATGAAAATGTATACTATTAAATGCATGTTAAGAAACACACTTTGCAAAATAGTTCTTTGCAGTGGAGAACTGCCTATAAACATTTGATAAGTTTGACACCAGGATAACAAAGGCTGAGGCTACACATTCATCAACCCACATGGAATAGCAACTTCCATACAAATTCATCAGATTTCTTTCTTTCTTTTTTGTTAGTAGCTTGTCTTGCTTCATGTTGTCCTGAGATGAAGATAAGGAGAACTGATGTCAAGCATAGCTGGCATTTTGACATGTACAGTGCCCTTACGGGTTCTGCCGGGATCTATGGTCATTAGCCCCATAATTCCCATTCCAATCTTAGACCATTCTTGGAACCCTAAACTTACTGCCAATTGGTTTACTTCTGAAATTTTGTATTTCTGATTCTCTTATATCCGAGATGGGGAGTAGGTAGACCTGTAGGTATTGTTGAATGATAGCTTCCCATCATCTCTCACTGGTATTGTTGTTTGGACATAATGGGAGCTAGAATTGAACTACATCTAGCGAGCTGTATGTCCTAACTGAATAACAGAGTTGGAAGGGAGCTTGGAGATAGTAGAGTGGAGTGGAGTGGAGTGGAGTGGAGTGGAGTGGAGTGGAGTGGAGTGGAGTGGAGTAGAGTAGAGTAGAGTAGAGTAGAGTAGAGTAGAGTAGAGTAGAGTAGAGTAGAATAGAATAGAATGGAATGGAATGGAATGGAATGGAATGGAATGGAATGGAATAGAATAGTTGGAAGGGAGCTTGGAGAGAGTAGAGTAAAGTAGAATAGAATAGAATAGAATAGAACAGTTGAAAGGGTGCTTGGAGAGAGTAGAGTAAAGTAAAGTAGAATGGAATGGAATGGAATAGAATAGAATAGAATAGAATGTATTGGAATGAAGAATAGAATAGAATAGAATAGAATAGAATAGAACAGTTGAAAGGGTGCTTGGAGAGAGTAGAGTAAAGTAAAGTAGAATGGAATGGAATGGAATAGAATAGAATAGAATGTATTGGAATGAAGAATAGAATAGAATAGAATAGAATAGAATAGAATAGAATAGAATAGAATAGAATAGAATAGAATAGAATAGAATAGAATAGAATAGAATAGAATAGAATAGAATAGAATAGTTGGAAGGGAGCTTGGAGAGAGTAGAATAGAGTAAAGTAGAATAGAATGGAATGGAATGGAATGGGATGGGATGGAATAGAATAGAATAGAATAGAATAGAAAGTATTAGAATGAAGAATAGAATAGAATAGAATAGAATAGAATAGAATAGAATAGAATAGAAGAGAAGAGAAGAGAAGAGAAGAGAAGAGAAGAGAAGAGAAGAGAAGAGAAGAGAAGAGTTGGAATGGACCTTAGAGGTCTTCTAGTCCAACCTGCTGCTTAGGCAGGACCCCACTTCAAACAAATGGTTGTCCAATCTCTTCTTAAAAACCCACAACTTCTGGAGGCAAGTCCTTCCACTGATTAATTGTTCTCACGGTCAGGGAATTTCCTCTTATTTCTAAGTTTGTTCTCTCCTTGATTAGTTTCCATCCATTGCTTCAGGTGCTTTAGAGAATAGATTGAACCCCTCTTATTTATGGCAACCCCTTAGAAGATTGATTAGAATATTATTAGAAGAGCCGAGGTGGCGCAGTGGTTAAATGCAGCACTGCAGGCTACTTCAGCTGACTGCAGTTCTGCAGTTCGGCGGTTCAAATCTCACCGGCTCAGGGTTGACTCAGCCTTCCATCCTTCCGAGGTGGGTAAAATGAGGACCTGGATTGTTGTTGGGGGCGATATGCTGACTTTGTAAACCGCTTAGAGAGGGCTGAAAGCCCTATGAAGCGGTATATAAGTCTAACTGCTACTGCTATTGCTATATCATGTTGCCCTATGTCTTTTAATTAAACTACCATGGACATATCCAATTCCTGCAACTGTTCTTCATTCTTCCTACATGTGTATATACATATTAAGATACCAATCCTTAGCAAGTAATTTGTTGCTTATTATTTTGGGAAATATACAGAATTAGCCATTGCAAAGGAACGTAAAGGTTATTAAACTGTGAAACACATGCACAAACGTTTAAAGGACACGTTTTATGAAATAGCATATTATTTTATAAATATTGCAACATATAAAACACTCAAAACTGAATTTTCCGAAGCAAATTACCTGGAAAAACATACGTAAAATCAAGTGTAAATGTTGTATAAGAATGAATAGCACTCATACGGAATTTGAATATGAGTTGGCTTCAGTGGGGGGGGGGGATTCCATTTTTTTACTACTGGTTCTGTGGATGTGATGTGGCTTGGTGGGCCTGGCTTGGTGGGCATGGCTTGGTGGGCATAGCAGGGCAGGGCAAGGTTACTGCAAAATCCCCATTCCCTCTCCACCTCACTAACTTGCTTTCCAGGTGACAGAAGAAGATCCAGCTGATTAGCTGGGACTGGGGAGGCAGCCAGAGGTGGTATTTGCCGGTTCTCCAAACTACTCAAAATTTCTGCTACCTGTTTGCTAGAACTGGTCAAAATCGGCTGAATATCATACCTTACCAGAGGCTAAAACATATGAAGAATGATTGCAGGAACTGGGCATGGCTGGTCTAGTGAAGAGAAGGGTCAGGGGAGACAGGATAACAGGGTTCCAATATTTGAGGGGCTGCCACAGATCGGAGGGGGTCAAGCTATTTTCCAAAACACCCAAAGGCCAATCAAGGAACAATAGATGGAAGCTGAACAAGAGGAGATTCAACCTAGAAATCAGGAGAAATTTTTTTTGACAATAAGAACAATCCACCCATGGAACAGAAGTTGCCTTCGGAAGTTGTGGGAGCTTCATCACTGGAGGCTTTCAAGAAAGAGACTGGACTGCCATCTGTCAGAAATGGTGTAGGCTCTCCTGCTTGGGTGGGTGGGGGGTTGGACTAGATGACCTACAAGATCCCTTCCAACTTTGTTAACCTGTTTCTATCTGTTACATTGTTGCTGCCTCTGAAATTGTTTGCCACTTCCTTACACCAAGTGAGAATTTGGAGGAATAAGAATGGAGAACTGGGTCAAGGGGAGCTTTGTCTGTGATCTTTAGTATCTTCCCCTGCAAAACCCAAAGCTGAAGTTCTCAAATTAGCTGTTTATTGGAGTCCAGAAAGATTTGATGTGGAAGGTTCACTCAAAAATCCTAGTAGCTTTTCTTGTGCTGAAAACTGGATGGTTTTTATCTGGATGGGGTAAAAAATATAGTTTCCCCTTAGCCTAATCGTTTTTGCTGCTGCTGCTGTTGTTGTTGTTGTTGTTGATGATGATGATGACGATGACGATGACGATGACGATGATGATGATGATGATGAGTCACTAAGTCATATCCAATTTCCCACAACCCCACAGCATGCCAAATTCATGTACATTGTGTCAGTGACACCATCTAACCCAGGGGTGGTTTCCGGCAGCCGCTATTTCCGGTTTGCTCGTGGGCATGATGCTCCCCATGTGCTTGATGTGTGCTGCACACCCATGTACAGTACAATAACAAATTGTTTTGCGCATGCGCAGAAGCCAAAAACAAGATGATGGCGCCTATGGTGCAACTGGAAGAACTGGTTCGGGGGCATGGCAGGCCTGGGTCGCCGCTGGTTCCAGCACCCAGGCCCCCTAACCGTTACCGGTTCAGCCGAACCGGTCCGGAATGGTAGGAACCCACCACTGATCTAGCCATCTCATCCTATGCCATCCCCTTCCTCTTTGGCCTTCCAACTTTCTCAGCATCAGAGTCTTCTCCAAAGAGAGCTCTCTTCTTGAGCCGAGGTGGCGCTGTGGTTAGGGTGCAGTACTGCAGGCCACTTCAGCTGACTGTTATCTGCAGTTCGGCGGTTCAAATCTGACCGGCTCAAGGTTGACTCAGCCTTCCATCCTTCCAAGGTGGGTAAAATGAGGACCCGGATTGTTGTTGGGGGCAATATGCTGACTCTGTAAACCGCTTAGAGAGGGCTGAAAGCCCTATGAAGCGGTATATAAGTCTAACTGCTATTGCTATTGTTGGATGGCTAGTCGAGGACACTGTCTTTCAGTGCTCGCGCATTATGTCAGGGCAGGTAGGCGGAGACTCCCACAACCCCAACTACCCGTTCTCACAAACCAGAGAGAACCGTCTGAATGCCATCTCTGAATAGGACGTCATATAAATCCTGTATAAAAGTAAGTAAATGAATAAATCTAGTTGATTGTAATCTAAAAAAGAGTCTTTTTCCTTTCCTTTCCTTTCCTTTCTTTTCCTCTCCTCTCCTCCCCTCTCCTTTCTTTTCTTTTCCTTTCCTTCCTTTCTCTTTCTTTCTCTTCCCTTCCCACTCTTCTCTCCTTTCCTTTCCCTTTTTCCTCTCTTCTCCTCTGGTTTTTTACATATCTGTCATGTAATAAATATCTTAGTCACAGCATTAAACAAAACAGGGCACACCCAGAAGGAAAAAAAAAATTAAAAAAAAATAAAATAAAATTCTGGCAGCCCCTGCAGTTATTAAAATATTATTGTTTTGCATCACATTGAATTGAATTGAATTTATTATATTTCTATGTCGCCCTTTTCCCTGAAGGGGACTCAGGGTGGCTCACAATCCAAGTCGGGGGGGGGGGGCAAATAAGGAATAAAAAAGACGAACAGAACAATACACAATTTAAAAGCACATAACAACCATACCATTCGAGGGGGGACAAAAGCTCTTTAGCCCCAGGCCTGTCGGAACAGCCAGGTTTTAAGGGCTTTGCGGAAGGCCTGGAGGGTGGTGAGGGTTCGAATCTCCACGGGGAGTTCGTTCCAGAGGGCCGGAGCAGCCACAGAGAAGGCTCTCCTCCAGGTGGTCGCCAGTCGGCACTAGGCAGCGGATGGAATTCGGAGGAGGCCTAATCTGTGGGATCTGATCGGTCTATTGGAGGTGATTGGCATGCCATTTAGACAAGCTGCAGTTTGTTTAAAATGAAGCAATGCATCCAACATAAAGAAGTCCCTTTCAAATAAATGGCTGCATTTGAGCCAGGAGTTCCTGGGCTGCTGATCACAACAGATTCTGACAATTTTGACAGTTTTGTAATTCTCCTATTCTGTACCTACCTGGGTTGCTCTGAAGTCTCTCTGCTTTGCTAAATATTTCATCCCGGGGAATGGTGCTAACATTTGCTGAACTGAAAGGACAATAAAGGACCTTGATGGATGGGATGGAGGGATAGAATGAGTAGGCTTTACCAAGGTGTTTTAAGTACTTTGGGAATGTTTAATAGCTGCATTTTAAATCTAACGGAGTTTTAAACACGAATGATCAACTCCTTTGCAAAGATCATCATCTCGAAACGAGGGGCAAACTTAAAACAAGCTTGTGTATATCAGGGGGTGCCCCAAAGAAGAGGGAGTCGAGATATTCTCCAAAGCCCCTGAGGGCAGGACAAGAAGCAATGGGTGGAAAGTAATCAAGGAGAGAAGCAACTTAGACCTGAGGAGAAATTTCCTGACAATGAGAAAAATTAATCAGTGGAACAGAAGTTCCCTCCAGAAGTTGTGAATGCCCCAACACTGGAAGTTTCTAAGAAGATGTTGGATAACCATTTGTCTGAAATGGTGTAGGGTTTCCTGCCTGAGCAGGGGGTTGGACTAGAAGGCCTCCAAGGTTCCTTCCAACTCTGTTATTCTAAATCATTCAGTAAGCAAGCTACCTTTGAACAGGACAGAAGATAAACTCAACGGTCCCTTGCTTTGATCCACAGCACATTTAAAAATATACAAGAAGGGATTTTGCAAGTAGAAGAGTTTCCCCCACAAACACAAACTTGCCTTTAAGAAACCATCAAGGTGATTCTAGGAAGGCATCTCTATGTTGACCTACTAAGCCAGATCCACATATAATCCGTCCTATTGTGTAGAGCAGTCCAGGAAGTCAACTCCACAGGAAGTCTAAAACCACTTCTCTTGAGATTGGCTACAATCAAGGGATCTTGCAAGACTGACTGTGCTACCCTCTTCTTCTTTCTTGTACTTCAGCTAATTAGAGAGGTATGCATCTCAGCTGCTTAAAAACATTGTCTCATTTAGGACTTTAAAAATGCTTCAGCCATTTGTTTTACCTAAACAATATGGCTGAATGTCTCATCAAAGTCATCTTCCTCTCTCCCTAAATGCCTCCTCCTCCTCCTCCTCCTCTTTCTCCTCTTCCTTCATTTCCCCTTCTTTTTTTCTTCTCCTTCCCTTCTCCTTCTCCTCCTCCTTCTTTCCTCCTCTTCCTCCTCCTCCTCCTCCTCCTCCTCCTCCTCCCCCATCCTCCCTCTTCTTGTTCTTGTTCTTGTTCTTGTTCTTGTTCTTGTTCTTGTTCTTGTTCTTCTTCTTGTTCTTGTTCTTCTTCTTCTTCTTCTTCTTCTTCTTCTTCTTCTTCTCCTTCTCCTTCTCCTTCTCCTTCTCCTTCTCCTCCTCCTCCTCCTCCTCCTCCTCCTCCTCCTCCTCCTCCTCCTCCTCCTCCTCCTTCTTTTTATTTTTAATTCTCTTGTTTGTCTGTAAGGCGCCCATAGTCCCCTGGAAGTGGACGGCATACAAATACCAATAAATTAAAATTAAATTAAATTAAATTAAATTATCCTCCTCCTCCTCCTCCTCCTCCTCTTCTTCCTCCTCCTTCCCCTTTCCTTCTTCTTCTCCTTCTCCTTCTTCTTCCACTTTGGGTTTTGAAGGAGATACAAAGTTCTAGTTCTTGCTCTTTGGCAGTGTCAAACATTATTAATTGATGTTGCCGCTGTGTGTCATTGATGTTGTCTCTCCATCTTCTTCTGAGTCTGCCTCTGTTCTTTGGCCTTCTCCTCTTTTTGTATCTACCTTGTAGGGTATGGAATCCCAAGACATCGTCTCCAGGACACGGGAATTTCTTGTGATCCAATCCAAGCTGCCTATTTTATTCGGACCGGTGATTTGATTGAAACTGATTTGAATAGCCGGATCAATTTAATAGATGATGAGGGGGAGTGAAAAATTGACTCAAATGGAACAGAGCAGAATAACAGAGTTGGATTTGACTTTAAATTAATTTGGTATTTTAAAAAAAAATTGGGAAGGGGGAGTTACTTATGAAGGCAAGTCCTTTCAAGATTTCAAGGGGGAAAAAAAAATCAGTTCAGGAGTTCAATCAAATTGGTTTTAAATTGCAACTGGGGCTATATCCACGTTGGGTTTACAAGCTGTTCCTCATCTTGTACTCAGGTCAGCTTGACTCTTAAGACGAATTTAGAAATTCCTGTCTGAGTTGCTTTGGTAACAGCTTTGCAAGAGCTTCTCTTTTTTCCATCCTAACTTTCTGCTCCAGGAAATCGATTGCCGATCGCTTTCTTTTCTATGGAGTGGTCTGACTTGATGTGGACAGTCTATATGCACATGAGTAAGTATGCACATGCAACAGGGGAAGAGAAAGTTAAATTGTATGTATGTATGTATGTATGTATGTATGTATGTATGTATGTATGTGTGTATAGTAAAAATATTGGGTTTCTGTCGTGATGGACTCTTGTGACGAGCCGATTGACAGATGTTGGAAGCAGTTAGCTTCCTCCCATAATTGGGGCTTACCAGGGGTTGTGACACTAATATATACCTTCTTCCTTGGCTTCAGCTGATAAGGAGGAGACCTGTGGCTTGATGGCTAAGACGTTTGCCTAAGATGCAGTACAGCACAGGTTCGAATCCCAGTAAGGGTATGGCTAGCTGATGAGAGCTAAATAGCTTGAAATAGATCTATACTAGTCTCCCTTTATTTATTTATCAGCACAAATTAAAAAAAACACAAATATAACAAAGGCAACAGTAAAAATATTGGGTTTCTGTCTTGATGGACTCTTGTGACGAGCCGATTGATAGATGATGGAAGCAGTTAGCTTCCTCCCATAATTGGGGCTTACCAGGGGTTGTAAAAATCTAATAGATACCTTTCACCCTGGCTTCACTGTTAACGGATAAGAGCCTGTGGCCTAATGGCTAAGAAGTCTGCCTAGTATGTAATATAGCCCAGGTTCAAATCCCAGTAAGGGTATGGCTAGCTGATGAGAGCTAAATAGCTTGAAATAGATCTATACTAGTCTCCCTTTATTTATTTATTTATCAGCACGCGCACACACACACACACACACACATTAAAGAACATGCAGTGGATAGTTTGGTGACCTAGAGGGGGAGCAGTCGTAAACTGCAACTGTCATAAATGCAAGTCAGCTGTCAAGCATCCAAATGTGACCCACGTGACTGGCTCTTCTCATAATATTGTTTCTTTATGAGCCATTTCCCACTTGGTTGGTCACTACATTAGTCACAGAGACCAGTTAGCATTATGCTCACAAAGACAATTTCTCTACCCAATGAAGAACATCAGCTGCACAAGCCCACAATCTCTAGGGAGTTGAGGCATGTTATTGATACGGAATATTATGTCACCATCTAACTTAATAGCTTTATGGTGGCCCAGAGGGGGAGCTCTCGCCTCACAATTAGGAGGCTGTGAGTTCGATCCTAGGTAGAGGCAGATATTTCTCTCTCTAGGTTCTCACAATGAGAATAGATCCCCTGAACAAAACTCCGTTCTGATGACAGGAAGGGCATCCGGCCAGTAAACACTCTGCTAGCTCCATTCAGTTGCCCAGACTCCACCCCACAGGGGATTATGGGGTCATTAAACAATGATGATTAAAGCACATGTAGCCAAATGAATGCAGGTGTCAGGGTTCCAAACAGTTGAAACTTCAAGATCTTGCCCCACATCCACAACTCCATCCCATGGTCCAATCTCCCACTGCTAGGCTGGCAGTTCCATCCATCCAGTTCCGGTCAGGTGCAGAGTTGCAAAGACAAAGGATGACCTTGGTTTTCTAGAAAGAATGTTGTTATGGCTACATAGCATCTAACTCTGTACAATCCCCCTTCCCATTTTCTCACAATAGAAAATGCATAGTAGAATATTAGAAAGTGTGCCAGGCCAAAGCTACAAAAGAAAAGATGACTGCAGGCCTGACAGCAGGTTTAAGAATTAGCGCCATTCCTCCCTTAGTCCCAAAGGTGCTTTTTCAACAGGCAACTGGACTTTCTGGTTTTTCTTTGAAGATGTTTCACTTCTCACCCAAGAAGCTTCTTTAGCTCTGACTGGATGGTGGGGAAGGGAAGGATTTATACTCCTTGCAGACAGCTGGAAAGCAAAACCAGACAGCCCAGTTGCTTCTTGAAAAAACATCTTTGGGACAACTATGAACTGGATGACTGAGAATCTCCATAGACGTTGCTCCCTTCGTGTTTTGTTCTTTTTTAAGGTCTTCTACCGCTCCCTTTGCCACCAATGCTGCACAGCATGCAGTGATGGTTCTAATGGTTGGTTTGTAAATCGAAAAGTAGTGGCTTAAAACCCAACCAAAAAATGCCTTATTTGTTTTAAAGATAACTATTTTTTTCCCCAGCTACCTATTTTGGGGGGCTTAAAAAGGAATGAAAACAGTCCAATAGTGCCTTGTGCTCCTTCCTTCCTTCCTTCCTTCCTTCCTTCCTTCCTTCCTTCCTTCCTTCCTTCCTTCCCTCCCTCCTTTCTTCCTTCCTTCCCTTCTCCCTCCCTTCTTTCCTTCCTTTCTTCTTCCTTCCTTCCTTCCCTTCTTCCTTCCTTCCTTCCTTTCTTTTTTCTTCCATTCTTCTTCCTTCCTTCTTTTCCTCCCTTCCTTCTTCCCTTCTTCCCTTCCTTCCTTCTTTTTTCCTTCCTTCCTTCCTTTCCTTCCATCCTTCTTTCCTTTCTTTCTTTTGTCCATTCTTCTTCCTTCCCTCCCTTCCCTTCTTCCTTCCTTCCTTCCTTCATTTCTTTCTTTCTTTCTTTCTTCCATTCTTCTTCCTTCCTTCCTTTTCTCCCTTTTCTTCTCCTTCCTTCCTTCTTCCTTTTTTCCTTCCTTCCTTCCTTCTTTCCTTTCTTTCTTCCATTCTCCTTCCTTCCCTTCTTTCTTCTTTCTTTCTTCTTTCTTTCCTTCCTTCCTTACTTTCTTCCTTCCATTCTTCCTCCATTTCCTCCCTCCCTCCATTCTTTCATTCCTTTTTTTCCTTTCCTTTCTTTTTCTCTTTCTTCTTTGATCCTTTCATCCTTTTTCAGGTTCTTCCTTCCTTTCCTCCCTCCCTTTCAGGTTCTCCTGGATACAGTGCAACGTTATTAAAAAAACCACCTGATATGGCCAACATAAGAACAAAACAATAAATAGCTCAAATGAAATGAAATAAGAGGAAATAAAAGTCCCCATTTCAATATACAGCAGTCAAACTTGTTAAAAATGAAATTGAAATCCTTGAAAGAACCATTTCTTAGCAGGGAATTGAAAGGATGGGGAAGGTATTTCAGAAATGGCACTTCCCAGGTGAGATGGCATTAGCTCTTAGACACCTGACCAACAGCATTTCAGTCATATCCTGAAGGGTACTTCAGTTACTCTAATCACAAGCTATCTAGAAATTAAAATCAATACTTTGGATTGGACTCAAAATGTACCTCAGAGCTTCTACCAATCTATTAACCTAGAAGCTTTGATAAGTCTCTGAACTATCTTTAAAAGAGATCTCATCACAAGAACTTAAACAAAGGATTGTCAGAGTTTGTGTTATAAAGGTTGCCCCTGTCCATTGATATATAACCTGCAGCCCTAAACTAAAACATTATGTAACATATTGTAACATAAAATATAATGGAATAACATAAAAATATAACATAACATAACACAACACCAACATAACAATAAGGGATGAGGTGATGTGAGGTGACCTGGAATGGATGGGATGGGGTGGATGGAGAGGAGTGGGGTAGGGCAGGGTAGAGTAAGACATGAGGAGAGGAGAGAAGAGATGAGATATTAGAATGAAGAAGAGAAAAGAAGAGATATTGAAACGAAGAAGAGAAGAAAAGAGAAAGGAGAAGAGATGAGATATTGGAATGAAGAATAGAAGAGAAAGGAGAAGAGATGAGATATTGGAATGAAGAAGAGGATAGGAGAAGAGATGAGAGGAGGAGAGAGAGGAGAGAGGGGAAAAGAAGAGATATTGGAATGAAGAAGAGAAGAGAGGAGAGAGGAGGAGAGGAGAGGAGAAGAGGAGAGAGAGGAGAGGAGAAGATAAGTGATATTGGAATGAAGAAGAGAAGAGAAGAGAGGAGAGAGTAGGAGAGAAGAGGAGAGGAGAAGAGGAGAGAGAGGAGAGGAGAGAGGAGAGGAGAAGAGAAGAGATATTGAAATGAAGAAGAGAAGACCAGACCAGACCAGACCAGACCAGACCAGACCAGACAGGACAAGACAAGACAAGACAAGACAAGACAAGACATGACCGTAACCTGTAGTATAACATCTCCTTCATGTCAGACTTGACTCCTAATGACTTCAAACTTATGCAGAAGTTGCAATTTCTTTTCTCTACATACCTCTTACCTTCCAATAGGGAAAAAGTGGCACATGGGTCAGGGGGCAAATATGTTTGATGAATGAGTATGGTGCATGTTCAAAGGAGGTGGGATTTGCATCACGACTCTCTATCTGCCATCTTGCCAAATTTAATCTCATCCTGTGGAGGTTGTTACTGGGAGGGATCTCTGGATCCTAGTATTCCCTATGTTTCACCCAATAATCAAGCGTGCTTTTCTTCCCTCTAATAACCTCATAACCACTTTAAGTAATATGAAAAATTGTAAAAAAAAAGAAGGGCGAAGGAAAAATTCACAATGCATACTGACTATTTCAGTTCAATACTTTTGGAGCTTTTAAAGCTTTAACTTTCAATTCAGCTAATTAAAATTCACCCTTACCAATCTGTGCGCACAGTTAATCAATGAAAGCTTTAATTGATTAACCCACCAAATTAAGTGATCCATACTTATAGCCAATCAACTTTAATTATTGCTACTATTTCAGGCACCGCAAAAATGTGTTCTTTTCATCATGTAATTATGAAGCGCATGCCTTATTTTTAATCTAACGGCTACTTTAGTAGTATGTAATGTTTTAAGATCCCTTGAATTTGTACACAAAGAGGAGGATATCTGATGAAATTAAGCTTTGAGATGATAAATTTTGTAAATAGAGTAGAATAGATTAACAGAGTTGGAAGGGACCTTGGAGGTTTTCTAGTCCAACCCCCTGCTTAAGCAGGAAACCCTACACCACTTCAGACAAATAGCTATCTGTTGTGACTCAGCAGAAGTTTGCTGTGAGTTGAGTCGGGATGCAGGAATAACAATGCAGCTGGGGCTCGCTAGCGTGGTCTTCTGGGGATAAAAGGACTGATGGTGCCACGCCCTGGTTGCAGAAGTCAACGTTCATCGTTCGTTCGTGGTTCATCGTGCATTGGTCGTGGTTTGTTTGTGAGAGGCACTTGGATAAGTGATTTGCTTTCTGTAACCCTGATTCAAAGAGACACTTGGAGAAGTGATTTGCTTTCTTTTTGTACACCTGGTTTGGCCGTAAGAGACCTTTGTTTTTGCATTCTGTTATCTTCTTGCCAGAGACTTTATTTATGTTTAATTTTGGGCTCGCAGAGAGCGGAAGCCAGGACTGATAAAGTTATTTTCTTTTAAGTCTGTCTGCCTGTCGTCTTTTAACAAGCGAAGGAGGGGGTTCAGAACAGCTATCTAATCTCTTCTTAAAAATTTCCAGTGTTGGAGCAGTCAACTGGAGGCAAGTTGTTCCACTGATTAATTGTTCTAACTGTCAGGAAATTTCTCCTCAGTTCTCAGTTGCTTCTCTCCTTGATTAGTTTCCACCCATTGCTTCTTGTCCTGCATTCAGGTGCTTTGGAGAATAGTCTTGACTCCCTCTTCTTTGTGGCAACTCCTGAGATATTGGAAGGCTGCTATCCTGTCTCCCCTAGTCCTTCTTTTCATTAAACTAGACATACCCAGTTCCTGCAACCCTTCTTCATATGTTTTAGTCTCCAGTCCCCTAATCCTCTTTGTTGCTCTTCTCTGCACTCTTTCTAGAGTCTCCACATCTTTTCTACATCATGACGACCAAAACTGAATGCCGTATTCAGCTACAATGTACATTGGATTTGTATCTCAAAGAACAAAAACCACAGCAAGTCTGGTTTCTAATAAAGTAGGCCAAGAAAATTTAAGATATCCGGCACTCCTCTTACTTTAACTGACAATTTGATGCAAATATATATTTGCTATCTTGGGGGAAGAAAATAATACAGCCAGTTTCCTACATGTTCAGTATTTCTTCTCTCTATATTCAACTCCAGTGGGAAAAAAACAAAACTATTTTAGGTACTTTTGGTAATTGCAGTTGGAAATTGAACAATCTGCCCAGTTCTCCATTCTCTCGTTTGAATTTAGAACAGGAGGTCATTGATTTCGCTGTCTTTTGACTTGACCGCATCAACCGAAATGACGGTTTGGGGATATATAGGAGAGGCAGCGGCCAGAGGTTAATGTTATTCATCTAGCAGCAACATACTGGGGAAAAAGAACACGCACACAAACACACACACACACACACACACACACACACACACACACACACAATAACAAAAAAATTGATCAAACTCTGGAATGCAGGGAGATGAAGCAAATGAAATTGATTCAAGCAGCTCAGAATAAAACCTAAAGGGAAAATATTGAAAAAAAAATCTAGATTGCTCTATATATTATATGCGTATCAATGTAGTATTTGAACTCATGACATGAAAGGTGAATTCTATTATGACTTTGGAACAGTTGTGAATTTCAATTTTTTTACTACCGGTTCTGTGGGCGTGGCTTGGTGGGTGTTGTATGGATTGGTGGGCGTGGCTTGGCCGGCGTGGCAGGGGAAGGATACTGCAAAATCCCCATTCCCTCCCCACTCCAGGGAAAGGATACTGCAAAACCTGCATTCCCACGCTACTCCAGGGAAAGGATACTGCAAAATCCCCATTCCCTCCCCACTCCATGGGAAGGATATTGCAAAACCTGCATTCCCTCCCCACTCTAGGGGAAGGACATTGCAAAATCCCCATTCCCACGCTACTCCAAGGAAAGGATACTGCAAAATCCCCATTCCCTCCCCACTCCAGGGAAAGGATACTGCAAAACCTGCATTCCCTCCCCACTCCAGGGGAAGGATATTGCAAAATCCCCATTCCCACCCTACTTCAGGGGAAGGATACTGCAAAATCCCCATTCCCACCCTACTCCAGGAAAAGGATACTGCAAAACCTGCATTACCACGCTACTCCAGGGAAAGGATACTGTAAAATCCCCATTCCCTCCCCACTCCACAGGAAGGATATTGCAAAACCTGCTTTCCCTCCCCACTCTAGGGGAAGGACATTGCAAAATCCCCATTCCCACGCTACTCCAAGGAAAGGATACTGCAAAATCCCCATTCCCTCCCCACTCCAGGGAAAGGATACTGCAAAACCTGCATTCCCTCCCCACTCCAGGGGAAGGATATTGCAAAATCCCCATTCCCACCCTACTTCAGGGGAAGGATACTGCAAAATCCCCATTCCCACCCTACTCCAGGGAAAGGATACTGCAAAATCCCCATTCCCACCTGAATCCAGGGGCCAGCCAGAGGTGGCATTTGCCGGTTCTCTGAATTACTCAAAATTTCTGCTACCGGTTCTCCAGAAGCCATGGCCAGATAAGAGCTCAGCTTGTCAATCAGAAAGGTCAGCAGTTCGATGGTTCAAATCCCTAGCACTGCATAATGGGGTGACTCACATTACTAGTCCCAGATTCTGCCAACCTAGCAGTTCAAAAGCATGAGCCACCTTTGATGGGAAGGTAACAGGTTTCTGTGCGCCTTCGCCTTTGATAGCAATAGCAATAGCAATAGCAATAGCAATAGCAGTAGACTTATATACCGCTTCATAGGCCTTTCAGGCCTCTCTAAGCGGTTTACAGAGAGTCAGCATATTGCCCCCAACAATCTGGGTCCTCATTTTACCCACCTCGGAAGGATGGAAGGCTGAGTCAACCCTGAGCCGGTGAGATTTGAACCGCTGACCTGCTGATCTAGCAGTAGCCTGCAGTGCTGCATTTAACCACTGCGCCACCTTGGCTCATAATCATGAGTCATGCTGGCCACATGACCACGGAGACGTCTTCGGACAGCGCTGGTCTCTGCTGCCCAGCAATTTACCTCCTTGCAGCAAATGGGGAAAATGGGGGCAAGGGTTCAATAGGTTATAGCAATCCCTGCAGCCTGAAACAGCTGCTGATCGGGAGAAATTGAAAGTGAAACTAGCTGTTTGCTCCATGTGGCAAATTGCTGGGAGGCAGATTTTTTTTTTCTTGTGCTAATCAGGCTGTTTGCTGCAAGGAGGTAAGTCAGCAACTATAAATGCCTATAGAAGGTTCAAATTATTACACCTATTTTTAAAGACTGCTTTATTATTCTAGACTATTTAACAAAATGAAGAAGCTTTTTAAAATGAATGCTTGATCTGAAGAGGCCGAGTGCTACTGTATCTTCTTTTAAATAGCAGAGAATAACTTTACTTCCAGAAAGCACATCAATTTTAACAGCATCTGTACAAACATAGTCTGAAATATAACACTGCAACAGTGTATATTGTCTGTATTGTTTGTTGCAAGGAGACAAATTGCTGGGAGGCAGAGGCAGAGATTTTTCCCCTTGTTTTCCTCCCCAAAATCTAGATGCATCTTATACTTTGGAGCGTCTTGTACTCCGAAAAAATATGGTACATTTTTTGTATTCAGGAACATGATTTGGTCCAGTCTTAGCTTGGTTGTGAAGTTTCGTTCTTCCTGCCTGTCCCAAAGGTACTTTTTCAAGAGGCAACTGGACTTTTTGGGTTTTCTTTGAAGACATTTGAAGGAGCTTCTTGGATGAGAAGTGAACCATCTTTAGAGAAAACCCAAAAAGTTAAGTTGCCTCTTGAAAAAGCACCTTTGGGACAACCATGACCTGGATGATTGAGGATCTCCAGAGAAATCTAGAGGCCAGTGTTTCTCAGCTTAGGTGACCTGAAGATATGTGGATTTCAACCTTCTTCAACTTTCACAATTCTTCAGAAGTCCACACAGCTGAGAAACACTGATCTGGACAGCACACAACCAGCACAAGAAATTTCTTCTGAAATTTTATTAAAATTCATAGCTTGCTTGAGAACAAGTAACTTATGGAAAGAGGTCATTCTTCTTGGCTGATCTAGTAGTCACTCTGTCTTCTCTTCATCCAGGGGTATGTCAGGAGGGAGTTTAACTACCCGTCGGAAAGCATTGAGCATCCATAGCTAAGAATACCCTACTCCCATACCAATCTCCAAGCCCTTAATGTTTAAAGATTGACACACTTTCAACCTTTTTATATGGAAGCTGAATGCCTACAAATGACTATGGGGACCTGTAAAAATATGATGGCAACTCAATCATTCTTTTATCAGATTTCATTACTACTACCACTTCCCCTTAGTTTGATTTAAGTGCTTTGACATTCATCAGTCTCAAAAGACTATGGTATTGTGCTCTGGAAAGAGGTAAAGCTGGAATGTCCTCTCCAGAGCATGAAGCCTGAGTAGATTAATATGGAGGATAGGCTGTTACCCAAGCAGCAGATCCCCCCTCTCCACATCACTGAAATAGCCCAATGGAAAAGCAGAGCCGATATGATTGGTTCCAGCTGTGTCGCAGGAGTTAACAGAACGTGGTTGTACACAGTCACCAACTGCTTCCGGGATTCCGGCTCCGGATTTTGCCACGAGGTTGACTCCTGAAGCCTTTTTCAGTAGTGGATGTAGCCACAAGGCAGTGGAGGTTTGTAATCAAGCTTCCCTTCTCCTAGAAGATGGTTCTGCTGCTTTATCTTCATTGGGGTGTAGAGCCCTCTTCCACCTTCAAAACCGTTGACCGTCTTCTCCTGTAACCCTGGAAAGGGGCTCTTACGAGGTGCTCCCAGCCAGGCCAGCTGGACCAAGGTGTTTTAAGGAGGTGTTACTCCTCCATCACTCACCCTTTGTCCTGGCTTGTGACAGGCAGAGCCTGGCTTCCCAAATGTTGGGCCCAGGATAGTAGGTTTTTGATTTAAGTCTATCAAAGAGAAATAGAGACGGTAGTGAAATCTATGATCATGAATGAATGAATGAAGCAGCTATGATAATACCTGAGAGAAGCAGAAGGATAGTGTAAATGAAGCCAAAGAAACATAGGTGAGCTTTTGGAAATGAAACAAAAAAAAAGCAAACCAAAAACAAATTAAAATCTTAATAGCTATTACTCTTGGTCTTGCTGAAACACACGTGGGTAGCATATCAATGTTCTGAGTGTTTTAATCATACTCCTGAAACTGGCGAGAATTTTTCTTCTCCTCCAGAGTTATACAATGGAAGAACTAAATACTTTCATATAAACAATTTAGAAGAAGAAAATCAATACATACCCCATCCTGATTGTAAGGATACAGGGCTGATTGGGATCAGCAAATTGGAGTTATATGTATAGGTCTTGATGGTCTCTTGTGACGAGCCGATAGACAGAGAATGGAAGCAGTAGACTTCCTCCCATATTTGGGTATACCAGGGGTTGTGACACTAAATACATACCTATTTCCCTGGCTCAGCTGATAAAGGAGGAGAACCTTGTGGCTTAGTGGTTAACACATCTGCCTAAGATGTAATACAGCACAGGTTCTACTCCCAGTAAGAGTATGGCTAGCTGATGAGAGCTAAATAGCTTGAAATAGATTTATACTAGTCTCCCTTTATTTATTTATCAGCACAAATACAACACACACACACACACACACACACTACTCCTGGAAATACCAAACCTGAAGTAGACAGCAGCAGCCTGAAGATGACGAATGTGACTTCGTCGAAACGTTGCCAAGACATCTCCAATTCTACGTGGGAGAAAACCCGAACAACTAGACACACACACACACACACACACACACACACACACACACACACACACACACACACACACACACACACACACATATATATATATATATATATATATATATATATATATATATATATATGAGACTTTTTTTAAAAAAAAGCAGTGGACTTTGGTGGATTTTAGTTTATATTGACTCTCTTTGCTAGCAGTAGTGACAGAGGGGTAAATATAGAATTTCTGAGATTTTCTAGTATGGTGCAATGGTTAAGCTGCTGGGTCATAACTAGAAGTTCAGGTCTACCTTTAGGGTGACTTTTGATTGTTCAAACTTTCTCAGCCCAGTGTGTTTCTTGGGGTTGTAGAGATAGAACTTAGAACCATAATGCTTGTAAAATGACCCCTCTATGATGCAGGAGGATGACTAGGCCACACCCATCATGGCGACATCTGCCTAGCAACTGGACAGAGAACCCTTGCTAAAACTTTTGAAGCCCACCCCTGGATAGTTTGAAAAGTCCTACGAAACAAAGAAGAAAATTTTATCAAAGAAGGTAGCTATCTCAATCCATCCAAGGAACTATTGCCTTGAATAATATCTTGCACGTAGTATTTCATCTCTTCTGATCCCTTTCACACCAGGCTTCTGGAAAAGAAAATGGAAGCATGCTTTGATTCTCAACTTGGATGAATGCTATAGAAGTTGATGGAGATGAAGAAGTTTCTTGGATGAGAAGCAAAATGTCTTCAAAGAAAAAACAGAAGGTCCAGTTGCCTCGTGAAAAAAAAACAAACCCTTTGGGACAACCTTGACTGAGAATCAGGTATTCAGCTGGCAGGAATGGCTAAATTTACTGCTTTGATTAAAGAAAAGAATTTTTTGTTGCAAAAATTGATGGAGTTAGCAGAGAGATGGCTGAATCGACTGCTGTGATCAAAGAAAACAATATAAGTACTTTTGTTTCTACTTGGAAACCACTTCTGGACTTTGTGCTTGAGGTGGAAAAAAATGAAACTTTGATTTTTGGTTTTACTGATTAGATTAATATGTTATTATAGAAATATGTCTAGTTTATATTATTGTGGAAAAGTAAAAAGTTGAGGTTCGATGTTAATGCTTTATTCCACTGCAACAGAGAAAATCTGAAGTCAACACTTTTTTATTTTTCTTCTTCCTTCCCTCCTCGTTTTTCTGTCCCCTTTTCCTCCACATTCTGTCCTATTATTTGCTTTCATATATATTTTTATTTTATTCTATAAACTAAAAAAAAATGTTTAGAAAGAAAGAAAGAAAAGAAAGAAAAAAAAGAGAGAAAGAAAGAGAAAGAAAAAAGAAAGAAAGAGAAAGAAAGAGAAAGAAAGAAAGAGAAAGAAAAATAAAGAAAGAGAAAGAAAGAAAGAAAGAAAGAAAGAAAGACAAAAAGAAATCAGGGTAAATAGATAAAAGGTTGCCTTGTAGAAGAAAGTTGATCTATTTCTTCAGCCAAGAAGAGAGGTGGTAAATCCTGAAGCCTCTTTGCTTGAAATGTGTGACTCAACATATTTTTATTGATTGGCCTCCAAATCTGAGTGGCAGGCCATAGAACTCCTGTCTCATATTCTTAGCACTTCCTGATGGCAATTGATCTTCTAGGTGACCTACTTGAGTTTCTTTACTTTCCATTGTGCTCTCTCCGAGCTGTTATATGACAAGCTCCACTGAAATGCAGAA
>NW_028261392.1:4356014-4371014 GCF_051295495.1 Thamnophis sirtalis
ATCAGACCTAAACCGTCCTGCAGAGACAGTGAACAGGAAGAATATGTCTTGCTGACCTCAGGGACTTCACAAAGTCCCTGATAGAAGCAAGAGAAATTCTTCAAGAGCCAAGGTGGCGCAGTGGTTAAATGCAGCACTGCAGGCTACTGCTAGATCAGCAGGTCAGCGGTTCAAATCTCACCGGCTCAGGGTTGACTCAGCCTTCCATCCTTCCGAGGTGGGTAAAATGAGGACCCTGATTATTGTTGGGGGCAATATGCTGACTCTCTGTAAACCGCTTAGAGAGGCTTGAAAGGCCTATGAAGCGGTATATAAGTCTACTGCTATTGTTTCAAGCCGGCGACAAAAAATCCAGCCAAGGCTGATGAAGTCGGGGCAGCTCCAAAACAGAAGGATACGCCTTTCCAGCTGGTGAGGAATTTTTACCATTTTAAAAGACACTGCCTATAAAAAAAAAAAAATTAATTCAAATTGGAGACCAGAAGAATTAAGCGGTGGAATTAAGTTTGGAATGGTTTTGGACAGTGGTTATCTGACTTTTTAAATTCAATCTTCATGGATGGATTATAATTCTATTATAATTACCAATTATAAAATCTTGTCATTCGGTACTAACCAGCAAAAGTCCATGAAGAGTTACCAGAAATAACAACATATATATTTTAAACTTAATCAAATATCATTTCCCCCTAATCAAGAACACTTTCCCATGGAAAGGTCTCTTACAGATAGTTTCCAAAATCCTCATAAATATTTTTGCGACTTTTTAAACAACCCACAGGAAATATTCTTGTAATTAATTTAAATTGAATCAATCTTGCTTCACGTCCATCTGGACCAATATTCATTTTTAACTGTCCCAAATTAACATTCCAGTAATCCTTTGGCTCTTCATTAAAAAAAAAAAAGTCCTTAAACTTGCACAAAACTTCTTTCACCAAGGGTGGAAGGTGGCCTGACCAAGATCATGAAGCCAATTCCTCATCTTTTATTTAGGTTAAAGGGGATTCCTCTCCAGCAAAGTCCCGGCAAACAGTCTTTCATGAGATTTCACAACTACAGACCTTGATCAGGCTTGGAGAGTTGCCAAGCTGATATCTTCCAAACGCCACACTGTAGCAGTTCTTGTGTCTAGTTGTCTTGGTGTACAGTTCTCTATAGCGTCGTTTTGAGGGTAGGAGTTGAAACAATTTATGTCCAGGATGCGAGGAGTCTGTAGATACTTTCACAGTCCTCTTTTTGACTCGTGCAGTGTACAGGTCCTCAATGGAAGGCGGGTTGGTAGTAATTGATTTTTTCTGCAATTCTAATTATCCTCTGAAGTCTGCATCTGTCTTGTTGGGTTGCAGAACCAAACCAAACAGATATAGAGTTATAGACTTATATACCGCTTCATAGTGCTTTACAGCCCTCTCTAAGCAGTTCACAGAGTCAGCTTATTTCCCCCCACAATTTGGGTCCTCATTTTACCCATTTCGGAAGGATGGAAGGTTGAATCAACCTTGAGCCTGGTGAGATTTGATCTACCAAATGTCGGGCAGCTGGTGATCAGCAGAAGTAGCCTGCAGTACTGCACTCTAACCACTGTGCCACCACCGCAGCTCCTAAGTCAGTGTTTCTCAACCTTGGCGACTCTAAGTCCTGTGGACTTCAACTCCCAGAATCCCCCAGCCAGCTATGCTAGTATTAATAGTATTATTAATATCCTATATATATATATATAAGGCAAATACCACTCACTCATCCCAAAATCTCCAGAACCGCAAAGGCTACGTTCTTGAAATTTGGCATGTATGTTCCTCTCAGATTCTAGGTGCTCGCTAAGAAAGGATTTTTCGACATGACCATCAGATCATTAGTATGTTTTTATACAGCATCACTCTCTGATGTTAAGGAGTTCTACATGCCCTCCCCACATGAAAAGAACTCTGTTCCAACTGCCAGTTGCCTCACATTCCATCACCTCAGTTCAAACTGGCAGACATTCCACTCCTTCACTCAGAGTGGTCTGGGGTTCCCTACAGTACTAAACGTTGGTACCTCACTAAAATGTCTACGGCTTCCACCTATGGAACTGCTTCCAGATTCAAGCTGGCGGGAGCAATATTCCCTTATGTGTTACAATCACTGACCACTGCTGAGCTAGGAGATTGAACTGGAGTGAACTGGATTTCTCATGCATTGCCCAATCGCATAGCTTCGTCACAAAGCATGGGTATGCAGTTAGTAATAATAATAGGATGAAACTAAGGTTCTATAGAACTTCAATAGAGGGTGTGTAAATTCTGGAGTCAATTAATTAGAACTTGTGCCTCTCATTAGCAAATGCACAGAAATTTCGCAACTTCCCTAGAAAGTGCTCTAAAGTCATTATAGTAGCAATAACACAATTCTTTTTGGACCCGGCTATTTATAGATTTTTCGCTATAAAAGACAGAGAAGTCACAAATTAGCCTCAAGGGCTGTTCATGCAAGCTTCCCATCAACATCTGAAATCCGAAAGAAAATCCTTTCTTTCTCAAGTGAAAATCGCCTGAGGAATTGTGGAGGACACACAGCTACCTATCACTAGACGTAATCAGCTTTCTGAAATATTTAACACCTTTAAATATTCTTCCAGATGGATTAATTCTATCTAATGGCTGGGGAAAAAAGTTTTGCAAGGAATTGTGGCCCGCCAGCAGCCAGCAGAGCTGGCAGCAGAGTCAGACAATGAAGAGGTTGTGGAGGAACATGGGCCAGTCCTGGAGGCTGGGGGAGGCTCTGGTGAGGGCTCTGCATCAGAGGCAGAGAGGGGATCAAGGCCTGCTGGTAGTTTTCAGTTACCTTCGGAGCTAGACAGCAGTGAGGTAGAAGAACAGCTGGAGCCTGTTCCCAGTGTGTGGATGAGCAGAGCTGCCAAAAGAAAAGAACAGCTCAGAAATCAGGGTTGACTTGGGAGTAAAGCCACAGGTGGATGGTGAATGGCCCCTCCCATAGGAAATAAAAGAGTAGCGAAAGGGGAGTGGGCTTTTGCAGGAAATACTTTGCTCATTTGTTTCAGGAGTGTGAAGATTTGTCCATGAATCTCAGAGACTCTGTGCCCAGTCTTTCCTTGCACAGCACCATATTTGGAAAATATTTACATGGCTTTATTTAGTATGAAAATATTTACATACTTTCCAAGCTAGATAAGGTCTGTAGTCAAAAATATTCCTTTGAAAAGACTGTTTGCCAGGCCTTTGCTGAATGTGAATGGGATGAATTCACATTTGTTTAATAAAAGGGGTTTTGTCGGGACCAGGAATCTGCTTCGTGCTTTTTGGAGAAGCCTAGGTCAAAACAGGAATCTTAAAACTTGATATATAGGTGCATTTTGATAGATGCAAAAGCTAAGAGGCTTTCTGTGAGTGGGTGTGATAGGGAAACATGTTTAATGGAGGGGAAAGAGAGAGGAAGAGGAAGAAAAGAGGAGAAAAGGGAAAGAAATGAGAGAAAGAGAAAGAGGAAAGGGAAGGGGAAGGAAGGGGAAGAGGAAGAGGAGGAAGAGGAAGAAGAGGAAGGAAGGAAGAGAAAGAGGAAGAAAGATGAAGGGGAAGGGGAGGAAGGAGAAGAGAAGGAGAAGAAGGAGAAGGACGAGGATGAGGAGGATGAGGAGGAAGGGGAAGAGGAAAAGGGAGAAAGACAAAGAGGAAGAGGAAGGGGAAGAAGAAGAAGAAGAAGAAGAAGAAGAAGAAGAAGAAGAAGAAGAGCATAAGGAGGAGGAGGAGGAGGAGGAGGAAGAAGAAGAAGAAGAAGAAGAAGAAGAAGAAGAAGAAGAAGAAGAAGAAGAAGAAGAAGAAGAAGAAGAAAAAGAAGAAGAAGAACAGGCTGCCATTCTTAAATGTGTGCAATATAATTCAGTACAGTTTTTAGGCCACGGTGTTCTGCAATATGATATATGCATAAACCAGCCTGGTACACCTGCAGGCTATAGACCTTCTATTAATCATTTAACAGATACAGTCCCCACAATTCATCCGTCTAGAAACCAGCTGCAAGTTGGGAAACACAACGGGAAGAAACTCAGATCTACTCCAGTAAACATATTGATATCCCATCCTGCACACTCACATTAAGCATCTTAGGTTTTTACATCCATCAAATGATGCTTATTCAATTGTTTAATGAGGTTTCTCCATTGGCCAAGCTGTCCTTTCCTGATCAAGGTTGCAAATAGATCTCAACCTTCCTCCACATTTTGTCAGGGTTCCAAGTAGCACCCTGAATGAATAAAGACTCCGAGAGTTGAGTTTCCTCAAAGTTCCATTTTATGAGAGATGTCATATTGGCACATCTGGGAAAACCCAAATCTGAAAGCTTCAAGGTTTCCCCCACCAGATTGATAGTCCCAAGTCCCTGCCCAGCACCCACATGTCCATCACATGGTCCAATCAGGCACTGTCCCAACTGGAGATGCCTCCCAGTCCCACCATCGCAGCTGCAGGGCAAGATGTCCTTGACACTCTGAGAAAGGAATGTTATTTAGACTATATATTTCCCATACTGCATATAATACCCCCGTCCATTTTCCCACAGACTAAATGTGGCAGGCCTGAGGGCCCAGTGCAAAAGGTGGCTTCCAGGCAGGACACATTAGATGTTCATAAGTCGTACCTGCTACTCCAGCAAAGCAATAATAAAAATAATAAAATCCCTTATTTAGGGATTAAAACATAATGACTTCCATGCAAACTTAACTTATTTATGTTGTAACTCAGGGAGGTCAAACTCAATTTCATCGTGGGCCACATCAGAGTTGTGTTTGACCTTAGAGGGCCGGGGCCGAGGGTGATGCTGTGGTGGGCGTGGCCAGCTTGACATCACTCATTGAGGCTCCATTTTCAACGGCCTCCTACAGTCCTCTGCCAGCAAAAATGGAACTTGGAAACACTGAGCAGAACCGACGTGTCTGAAAATGGAGCCTGTGTGGGCTGCATGTACCCAAGCTCCATTTTGGCTGGCAGGGGCACCATTGACTGGTCCTTCACTGTTTCCAGGGCCAGATCTAAGCACCCCATGGGTCGGATTTGACCCACAGGCCCCAGTTGTAACTTAACACAAATCATTCATTGTGAGAGATCTTTCAGCAGTTTGTGGATGTGAAAGAAGCTTGGATCTGGAGCTCATTATTAGCTGAAACAAGCTACCCTCTTTTGGTCTTCTTTGATAAATAATAATATTTAGAAGCTAAACACACATACACCAAAGAGATGGTGTGTATTATAGTGATTAAGCTGTTAGACTAGGACTGGTAAAAGACGTGTTGAGGTCTATCCTTAGCCATGGAAATTCATCTGATGACTTGGGGAAAGCTATTCTCTCTCAAAAATATAGGATTTTTGTTGTGGAGGTAATGTGACACATAACAACCTTGAGCGCTCAGAGAGTTAAGTGAACTGTAACACCAGTCAAGGAAGCTACATATATAACACAACACAAAGAGACACATACAAACACAGAGACCACGTTGCAAAGTTCAGTAAGAAGACGGTAGTCCCATCAAACAGACACACACTTAACTATCTGCTGATTTTCTTCATTTCACTGTCTCTGTGTGTGTCTCAGTAGAAATATTCCTTCCAGAAATTAATTATGTCTGGATTGTGGATGTGTGGGTATTTATTTATTTTTCTTTAAAGCAAGCAAGCAAGCAAAATAGATTTAGAGCATGCTGTTGTTAATTCAGTGAACCACAAAGCTCACTTAAATATTGCCAAAGGCTATATTGCCAAATTCTAAGCTGATTTTTTTCTCTCTCTACATCTTTTCCATGTGCTTCTTTAGAAAATTATGCATAACTCATTTAATCATCTACGTTGCTAAGATTAGAACCCAACAATTTTGAAAGTATCCAAAAGGTACAGGAGGCAACTGGATGAAAGAGAAGGAGAGAGGGTAGGAAGGAGAAGAAAGAGGGTAGGAGTAGGGGAGAGATAAGGGAAGGAAGAAGGGGAAGGAGAGGAGGAAGGAAGGAAGGAGAGAAGGAAGGGAGGGAGAAAAGAAAAGAAAGAGAAAATAAGGTGGTGTCATAGCAGGTGCGAAGGATGGTAAACAAAGCATTCCAAACTATACCTTAGAACCTTTTAAATGGAATAATAATAATATAAGAATGGCAAAGAAAAAGAATAACTATGTGAATGTATACCTATAACTGTATGTAAGAGAATAAATGACAGTAAAAATATAAAGCACAATATAGGTAAATAATATTAGGTCATAAGCAGCTAAGTATAAATAAACAAAGAATTGTACATAAAAATGGATAACGAATAAGGAGATTATGAACGCAAGATAGAAATGTATAGAAGGGAAAACACTAACTGCAAAGAAACCAATTCAGAACTGCCGTATGATATACGATGGAACTTATTGTTCCTATGTTGTTTTTAAGTCATGTGTTTGTTTCTGTTGATGTGCTTATGTGTTTAAAATAAACATTAATACAAAATAATTGAATACTGACTAAGGCATTCAAGAACTTCCTGACTTAGGCAGTGAGTGTGGAAATAGCAGCAGCAACTGAAATACGGAGAAACTCAGAAATTACAGAGAGATCTATCACTATCAATGCCGTTTGCAGACGGCTTATCCAAGTTCAGGGAAGTTACGGCTCCTGATTGACTGCTTAGTTGCCTTGCTTATAGTTATGTACATAACTACTTTATCCTGTTTGACAGAGAGGAGCGAAAGCTTTCGCTTTCTGAAATGAACTTTCTAATGAGGCTGTAGATCCGCTGAGTTGTGTAGGTATCAGATAACACTTAACCAAGATTAGATAGACGCCAGAAGGAACTTTGCAGCAGAAGGGATGTCAGATGCTATCAAAGGCTTGCTGTCTTCCCAACAAGTTTTGCTGCTAAGATGCAGCATGGCGTGTTTTGGACTTTCTGGTGTGCTGGCAGGCAATGAATACATGATTTATGCGAGATATAATCCGTTAGAGAAGGCAAGAGATCTCAGGCGATGCTCAGCTCTATAAATTACCCCCACAACCCAGAGGAGTGAATGGTTCAACCATACGAAATTAATATTTGATTTTATTTAGCTTTATTATACAGACCTGCTTTCGTGAGGATTCATTAAAAGGGAAAATTTAGGACTTGCTCATCCCATAAAAATGCAAATGAATCTTCATCATCACCCAATATCTGAGCTCTGGAAAAAGCCGAGAAAATTCTCGCAGACAGTGGTGTGACGTGATTTGTGGTCCCGGCCTCATTGTATCTTAAAAACCTTCAGGGTGGGAATTGGTCTCTGCCTTCTACTTTCATTGTCACTCATAACTCAAAGGAGCCTTTGACAGGGGTGCCAATTGCCAACTCTCAAATCCCATAGAAGCCCAAGGTGAGTATTCCTCATCTTCACCTCCTCCGTTTCTCTTGCAGATGCACAAAGAAAACAGCAAGTTCGACAAAGTTGTCCTAGATAAATATGGAACACCCAATTACTTGGGAATAATGGTGTTTTTGTTTCCATTATACTAAAAGTATTTTTAACCCATTGCATATACTTGGCAGCACTCACAGAGATGCAAGCCTTCGCAAATGACTTCTTTTTCTTGTTACATCTAGCACCAGAAATAGAGGTATGTAGAGTTGGAATGGACCTTGGAGGTCTTCTAGTCCAACCCCCTACTCTAGCAAGAGTCCCTATACAATTTCAGATACATGGCTGTCCAGTCTCTTAAAAGCCTCCAGTGAGTCCCTTCTACAGGTTGGTTGTTCTCACTGTTAGTTAGTTCTAGGTTAGCAATAGCAATAGCAATAGCAGTTAGACTTATATACCGCTTCATAGGGCTTTCAGCCCTCTCTAAGCAGTTTACAGAGTCAGCATATTGCCCCCACAGTCTGGGTCCTCATTTCACCCACCTCGGAAGGATGGAAGGCTGAGTCAACCTTGAGCCGGTGAGATTTGAACCGCCGAACTGCAGCTAACAGTCAGCTGAAGTGACTGCACTCTAACCACTGCGCCACCTCGGCTCTTTCAACTAGGTTACTTCTCTCTTTGCTTGCTTTCCATCTGTTGTTTCCTGTCTTCCTTCCGGCGCTTTGGAAAAAAAGGTTGACTTCCTCTTCTTTGCGACAGCCCCCTCAGATATTGGAACACTGCTATCATGTCATTATCATGTCAGAGCCCTCGCCCGAGCCTTCCCCAGCCTCCAGGACTGGCCCATGCACCTCCCCAACCTCCAACTCTGCTGACAGCTCTGATGGCGGGCCAAAACACATCCTGCCCTCAACAATTTGGGTCCTCCTCGGAAGGATAGAAGGCTGAGTCAACTTTGAGCCTGGTGAGATTTCAACTGCAAAATTGCAGGCAGCCGGCAGGTATGGAGTATGGAGTATGGAGTATGGAGTAGTTTATTTATATGCCGCCCTTTTCCCTGGGGGGACTCAGGGTGGCTTACAATTTGAAAGGAGGGGAAAACAAACAGATTAACACATAAGAACAGTACATCATTAAAAGCACAACATTCATACAATTCGGGTGGGTTACGGTCTTTAACCCCAGGCCTGACAGGATAGCCAGGTTTTGAGGACTGTGCGGAAGGTCTGGAGGGTGGTGAGGGTACAAATCTCCACGGGGAGATCGTTCCATAGGGTCGGAGCTGCCACCGAGAAGGCTCTCCTCCGCGTGGTTGCCAGTCGACATTGACCGGCAGATGGGACTCGGAGGAGGCCTAATCTATGGGATCTAATTGGTCGAGTGGAGGTAGCAGAAGTAGCTCGCAGTACTGCATTCTAACCACTGTGCCACCTCAGCTCTGTATAATGCCTGTATAGATTAAAGAGAAAGAGAAAGGAGCAAGATACAACATGTTGTTCAGATAATGTCATCCATTCTATTGCCAGGTGATATTGTTTAACAGAAACCCCAAGATTCCTCCACAAATATGATTCCCCCATCACGGCAGCCCTTAAAGTCATAGTTGCATCGGTGGGGTCAGGGAGGAACAGTCCCTAAATGCTTTTATGAAATCGTCTTAGTAAAGTAAAATGAAAAGGGGTTATTTTTCTGGTCCAATTCACCTGTTACAATCCTGTTATATTCTGAGCTGTGGGAGCTTGATCTCCTCCAGCCCTCGGAATCGAATGAAACATGGTCGATTTCATTATATCAACACAGTAAACTGGTAAACTTGTGGGAAAAATAGAAAGGACCACTGTTTTCAACTCTGGAAAATGTACAATTATGGCACTTAAAGGGAATCGAGTTTGTGGAGGTGATTAGAAATAAGGTGGTGATTGCAACAGCTGCTGGAAAAGACACTGCTTTTACTTTTACTTTTGCCTTTATTTGTATGCCGCCCTTTTCCCTAAGGGGACTCAGGGCGGCTCACAGTTCAAAAGGGAGGGGGAAAAAATAAACAATAGACAATACAGCATGTTAAAAAAGAAAACACAACAATCGCACAATTGGAGTGGGGCTACAATCTTAACCCCAGGCCAGCCAGGACAGCCAGATCTTTACAGCGGCGCGGAAGGATTGGAGGGTGGTGAGGGGAGTTCGTTCCAAAGGGACGGAGCAGCCACCGAGAAGGCTCTCCTCCGGGTAGTCGCCAGTTTGCACTGGCTAGAAGATGGAATTCAGAGGAGGCCTAATCAATGCGATCGAATCGGTCTGGTGGAGGTAATTGGCAGTAGGCAGTCTCTCAAGTACCCAGGCCCACTACCATGAAGGGCTTTATAGGTGATAAGTAGCACCTTGAACCCTTTCTACTGCAACCCTTTCTATCTGTAAGTACTAGCTTTGTAACATTTTGTATAATGTATTTTGTTTCGATGTCAACATCTTCTCAAGACCTGTTAGGTTGCTCATCGTGGTTGGAGAAAAGGTGCAGAGAAGAGCAACTAGGCTAAACCATATGAAGACCCATGTTACACCTATCCTCCACGAACTGCACTGGCTTCCTATTGGTCTCCGAACGCACTTCAAGGTGCTAGTTATTACTTTTAAAGCCCTACATGGCTTAGGACCTGGATATCTGAGAGACTGCCTCCTGCCACATACCTCCCAACGACCAATTAGATCTCACAGGTTGGGCCTTCTCCGGGTGCCGTCGACCGGACAATGCCGGCTGGTGACTCCTCGGGGGAGGGCCTTCTCTGTAGCTGCTCCAGCCCTGTGGAACGATCTACCCATAGAGATCCGGACCCTTCCCACTCTCTCAGCCTTCTGAAAAGCCACTAAAACCTGGCTGTTCCGGCAGGCTTGGGGCTGTTGAACAAGGTCCAGCCCCACTTAAATGGAATGTATGGTGTGCTGTTTTTTAAATTGTATCTCACGTTATTTTTCTAATTCTTTTTTTATCTTGCTGTAAGCTGCCCAGATTCCTATGGGATTGGGCGGCATACAAATTTATTAAATTGCCAAATTGCCAAGAACGGTTGTAGGAATTGTGTATGTTTAGTTTAATGAAAAGGACTAGATGATAGCAGTGTTCCAATATTTGAGGGACTGCTACAAGGAAGAAGGGGTCAAGCGATTCTCCAAAGAACCTTACGGCCAGGACAAGAAGCAAAGGGTGGAAACTAATCAAGGATTTTATGACCATGGGAACAACTGGACTTATGATGGGAGATCTTGAACTCTACTGGTGTAATAGAAGTATCAAAGGTTCTGTTATTTATCCAGGAGAAAAACACAGCAACTAGGGAATCACCCCCACCCCCAAAGAAGAGGGATTGGTAGAAAAGAAGCAAATAATAAAGAACTTTAAATGTTGGTCATTTGTATTCCAAAGCATGCTTTTTATCTTACAAGATTTCCAGCTTGTCTCTTATCTCTGTGCAGAACCTATCACATCTGCTTTATCTACATTCAGATAGCAAAAGGTTCAGAAGGCACAGGAGTATTGCATACACCCTAGCCTTTAGTCTGACAGCTGTACAATGAAACTGGCACCCCTGTTTTGGTAAAAGCCAAATCCAATTAATGTAGTTTGAATGAACTTGAATAGAATACAGCTTTGCCTAAAAAGGGGAGGTCAGATTGACCTACTGAGAAAGAAAAAAAGAAAGAAAGAAAGAAAGAAAGAGTGGAGGGAGGAAGAAAGAGAAAGAGAGGGTGAAAGAGAAAGAGCGAGAAGAAAGATAGAAAGAAAACAACAAAGAAAGAGAGTGAAAGAGAAAGAAAGAAAGAAAGAAAGAAAGAAAGAAAGAAAGAAAGAAAGAAAGAAGAAAGAAAGAGTGGAGGGAGGGAGGAAGAGAGAAAAAGAGAGGGTGTGAGAAAAAAGAAAGATAGAAAGGAAGAAACAGAGAGAAAGAAAGAAAGAAAAAAGAAAGGGTGAAGGGAAGGCGGAAGGAAGAGAGAGGAAGAGAGGGTGAGAGAGAGAAAGAGAAAAGAAGATAGAAAGGAAGGAAGGAGTGGGGGAGGGAGGGAGAAAGAGAGAGAGAGGGGATGAAAGAAAGAGGAAAAGGAAGGAATGAAAGAAGGAAGGAAGGAAGGAAGGAAGGAAGGAAGGAAGGAAGGAAGGAATCGAATCAGGGAATGTGAGAGCCAATGTTTTACCCTCTACATGCAAAACATTTTGCCTTAAAGAGTTTTCAGTGTCACAGTGAATTGTTTCAAACTTTAATAAATTCATGCAAAATATTCTGCTTTTTCTGATCTCAGAATGAGTTCTAGCCATCTTCAACAGTGTCACAAGTATCCAGGTGATGGGAAACTGACTTGGACTGCATCATTTTGGATGTTGCAAGCTTGGTGTCCCCTGTTTTATTTCAATGTGAGAACCAAACTCCCAAACCAGGTCAAGATTGTTCTTAGTAGAGTCATGCTAACTGGTCACATTCTACCTAGCTAGCTTTTCTTTTTTCAATCAATATCAAAATATACTTACCTCTTTGTGGACACTTCTACGGAATACCAAACTATGTTGCTCTTATGGCCGAGGTGGCGCAGTGGTTAAATGCAGCAGTGCAGGCTACTTCAGCTGACTGCAGTTCTGCAGTTCGGCTGTTCAAATCTCACCGACTCAGGGTTGACTCAGCCTTCCATCCTTCCAAGGTGGGTAAAATGGGGACCCGGATTGTTGTTGGGGGCAATATGCTGACTCTGTAAACCGCTTAGAGGGGGCTGAAAGCCCTATGAAGCGGTATATAAGTCTAACTGCTATTGCTATTGCTATTATGGGAGATTATGGTGGATTCCAGATCTCATTGCAACCGGTATGGTGCAACGGGGACCGGCATCCACCACATGAATGTGCACAGTGAGCGTACACATGGGCTCAGTGCACACGTGTCCTTACCTCTTGTGATGCCTCCGCTAGCCTCCGTGATGTTCCAGCTGCTTGGCGGAGCATTTCACAGGTGTCGTGTGCTCCGTGCACATGTGTGGAAGTGCTGAAGACCTCAAATACAGGTAAGGAGCTCGGGCAGGTGGGCGGGCCCTCCAGAGCACTGTACCTACCTGGTACTCTGGGCATGCACCGGTACGCCCGTACCAGGGAGTACCGCCTGCAGCCCACCACTGCTGCAACCGTTCTTCACATTTTTGTCTCCAGGCTGTTAATTATCTTAGCTGCTCTTTTTTGCACTTTTTCCTTTAAAAAGTACAATGCTTCTTAGACACTTAGTCTCCCCAGTTTCATGGGAAATCTATCTGGGATGAATATGTTTCTTCAGACGTGAAGAGTGTCTCCTTGGCAATCTACTGCTGCCGTCTCGAATTCGTATCAACCTGGGTTCCAATTTTCACTTAAACCCAAACACTTATTAAAAGTGCATTCCGGGCTTCTAACAATGACAGGTGATGCAGCTGGTCAGATCCACAATACAGAGCATGATAAATTTAATGCTGAGCCTTAATCCCATCCCATCAACAGAGGCCTCTTCATTTCAAACACAGCTCTGTGGGATAGAAGTTTTTTGAGAAGCCAGTTTTGAGCATGTACAAAAACACAAGACATTTCCCAAAAAATATGGATTTAAAGGGAGAGGAGAAAATAACCTTATGACCTAAAACATGAGCTAAATTAATTTTTGCTACAATGATTGTATGGCTCTGATGGCAACCTGTTCAGGCTAGCTAATCTATAACTGGAATGTTGTGAGTCCTGTGAATCCCTTGGACTGCAAGGCCATCCAACCAATCAGTCCTAGAGGAGATCAGCACTGGCTGCTCTTTAGAAGGCCAGATCCTGAAGAGGAAACTCAAAGACTTTGGCTACCTAATGAGAAGGAAGAAGGACTCCCTGGAGAAGAGCCTCATGCTGGGAAAGATGGAGGGCAAAAGAAGAAGGACTGCAAGGCCATCCAACCGGTCAGTCCTAGAGGAGATCAACCCTGACTGCTTTTTAGAAGCCAGAACCTGAAGAGGAAACTCAAAGACTTTGGCCACCTAATGAGAAGGAAGAAGGACTCCCTGGAGAAGAGCCTCATGCTGGGAACGATTGAGGGCAAAAGAAGAAGGGGATGACAGAGAATGAAGTGGCTGGATGGAGTCACCAAAGAAGTCACCATGAGCTTAAATGGACTCCAGAGGATGTTTGAGGACAGGAAGGCCTGGGGGAACATAGTCCATGGGGTTGCGATGGGTCAGACATGACTTCACAACTAATAACAACAACAAGTTTAATGAAAGTATCTTGGGGGCTGCCACAAAAAAGAAGAAGCCAAGCTGTTCTCCAAAACACCCGAGAGTAGGAAAAAGAAGCAATGGGTGGAAACTAATCAAGGAGAGAAGCAACCTAGAACTAAGGAGGAATTTCCCGAGAGTTAGAACAATTAATCAGTGGAACAAGTTCCCTCCAGAAGGTGTGGATGTTCCAATACTGGAAGTTTTTAAGAAAACGTTGGACAACCATTTGTCTGAAATGGTATAAGGGCTTCCTGCCTGAGTAGGGGGTTGGATTAGATGATCTCCAAGGTCCCTTCCAACCTTGTATTCTGTTATAACTCATATCATTGGCAATAAACCACAACTACCTAAAGGTGCATCCTCATGGAACATTTAATAAGAATGCTGTGGGCAATCTCAAGAGGAAAGCCAAAGCATCTCATGGGGATTTTATTATTTTTTTCTCCCCAAAACAAATTCCAAATATTCTATCTAGGCCAAAATCCTGCACCACTTATTTAAAGATGCGGAAGATAGATTTTTGTTTTCTCTGCAGTGGGCTAAATGGTGAGTCTATATTTATGGCCCTTCCATAGGTTTTTCCAAATAAATAAACAGGGAAGACATATTCGAAACTCAATTTAAATATATATTTCCTTTGGGACAGAGGTTAGGGATGCTAAAGCAAAGTAGGGATTTTAAGGAGAAAAAATTACATAGTCTCACCTACTGTGGCTTTTTTCTGTGTAGGTGGTTTTTAAGTGTATGTGTGTTTTTGTGTTGAAACACATATAAACATACACATACATACATACGTACGTACGTACGGATGTACAGACAGACAGACAGATAGATAGACAGAGCTAGATAGACAGACAGACAGACAGGCAGGCAGGCAGACATAGATGATGGATAGACAGACATAGATAGACAGACAGACATAGATAGATAGAGATAGATGATAGATGATAGATAGATAGATAGATAGATAGATAGATAGATAGATAGATAGATAGATAGATGATAGATGATAGATGATAGATGATAGATGATAGATGATAGATGATAGATGATAGATGATAGATGATAGATGATAGATAGATAGATAGATAGATAGATAGATAGATAGATAGATAGATAGATAGATAGATAGATAGATAGATATAGATAGATGATAGATGATAGATGATAGATGATAGATGATAGATGATAGATGATAGATAGATAGATAGATAGATAGATAGATAGATAGATAGATACTAGAGATGATAGATAGATACTAGAGATGATAGATAGATAGATAGATAGATAGATAGATAGATAGATAGATACTAGAGATTATAGATAGATACTAGAGATGATAGATAGATAGATAGATAGATAGATAGATAGATAGATACTAGAGATGATAGATAG
>NW_028261392.1:4373514-4423514 GCF_051295495.1 Thamnophis sirtalis
TATCTTACTTATTCTGTCTGTCTGTCTGTCTGTCTGTCCATCACTATCTATTTAGCTATCTATCATCTTGTTTAAGTAGAGAATAGAGAGTAGCATCTGTGAAACATAGAAAACTGATGCAGAAGAATATCTACTGGTCCATCAAGTCTCCCCTTTGAGTTTGTTTGTTTGTTTGTTTGTTTTCTTTTAATTAATGTTAAAAGACCTTGGAGGTCTTCTAGACCAGTGTTTCTCAACCTTGGCGACTTTAAGTCCTGTAGACTTCAACTCCCAGAATTCCCCAGCCAAGCTGTGCTGGCTGGGGGATTCTGGGAGTTGAAGTCCACAGGACTTAAAGCTGCCAAGGTTGAGAAACACTGTTCTAGACAACCCATGATCAAGCAGGAGACCCTTGACCATTCCAGACAAGGGTCAGGGCAGTTAAGAGGAAAACAAATATGGTGAAGAAAGTCACATGGACTTAGCGATTAGAAATGGAGCTTTGTCCAGGGAGATCTCTACCTTGTTAATCTTTTGTTCACATTAGCATTCCATCTTTTCCAGCTGATACCAAAGAATCGTGTCTCTCTGCAATAAATAATCTTACAACAACAATTTTTTTCATTTCAATTCTGCATATAACAAGAGGGTTGGTGGGAGAGTAATTGGAGCAGAATTGGAAAAAAAAAAAAAACCACAGCAACCACAATCACAGCAAAACAATGGAAATAATGACTTCATGGAAATGCCAAAAGCAATTATTGTGAGTCTGTTGGGAAAAAAAAAAAAACCAGGACTAATTTTATACCTCCTAAGTAAACAAATAGAAAACAAATATTTTCCAATGTCTTTTTTTTATTGTACAGTAATGATTTTAAATGAGAAAATCACATTGGCTTGGACTAGATGCTCTTCTATTCTGTTTTAGGATTGGTCATTACAGGCCTCAATTAATGACGGCCTCATTTAGCAAATGGCCTACAGTCACAACAATGCTGAAAAAAATAATTTTACGACCAATCCTTGTAATTACAACTTTTGCAGGTTTCCAAAACAAAGGAAAGCTGAAAGGGTACCATAAGAGTCACTTCAAAACAAAATGAATTTCAATTAAAAAAAAATAATAAAATTTCATAAATTTAATAATGAAAAAGAAATTTCCAGAATCATGGTTTGACTTAGTTGCTGCTTTGCTTAACGACGAAGTTGCTGGTCCCTAAAGTAGTCAGTAAATGAGAACTCCCTGATGGCAACAAGGTTACTTTATGCCCAAAAATGGAAGGTCACCTCGATCCTCACAATGGATGGCTGCAAAATAGCAATATCAATAGCCCTTAGACTTATATACCACTTCACAGTGCTTTACAGCCCTCTCTAACCAGTTTACAGAGTCAGCATGTTGTCCTCAACAATCTAAGTCCTCGTTTTATCCACCTTGGAAGGACAGAAGGCTGAGTCAACCTTGACCCTGGTGAGATTCGATCTGCCAAACTGCTGGCAGCCGGTGATCAGGAGAAGTAGCCTGCAGTACTGCACTCTCACCACTATGCTGATGCGGCTCTTTAAAAAGTTGATAGAATAAGCAGAGATGGCTAAATTGTCTGCTTTGATCAAAGAAAAGAATATAAGAAAAGAAAAGAATATAAGTACTTTTGTTTCTATTTGGAAACCACTTCTGGACTTTGTGCTTGAGGTGGGGGAAAAAATGAAAACTTTCATTTTGGGTTTTATTGATTAGACAGATTTGTTGTTATAGAAATGGCTAGTTCATACTATGATGGAAAAGTACAAAGTTGAGGTTTGATGTTACTGACTGTTTTTTTTTTTTCATTTTCTTTCTTTTTTCCTTTCTTTTCCATACTCCTTTCCCCTTTCCCTCCCTCATTCTTCCTACTATTTGCTTTTGTATTTTTGTATTTTATAGTATAATCCAATGAAAACTGTTAAAAGCCAACATTCAAAACGTAAATGAGGACTCCCTTTAAAAAACTGTTTTCAGGAAAATAAACCCCACTCAAAACCTGATTGAAAAACTTGATTTTTAAAATGGCAGTTAAAAGCAATGTGGAAGTGGCTAATATTTTCTTGAGAGTCACGTGAAACAATGGATGGAATCTAATCAAGGTTAGTGTTAATACCCCTTTATAAGGTCTTGGTAAGGCCATGTTTGGAATACGGCATCCAGTTTTGGTCGCCACGATGTAGAAAAGATGGGGAGACTCTAGAAAGAGTGCAGAGAAGAGCAAGAAAGAGGATTAGGGGACTGGAGACTAAAACATATGAAGAACGGTGGCAGGAACTGGGCATGTCTAGTTTAATGAAAAGAAGGACTAAGGGAGACATGATAGCAGTCTTCCAATATCTCAGGGGTTGCCCCAAAGAAGAGGGCAGAACAAGAAGCAATGGGTGGAAACTAATCAAGGAGAGAAGAAACCTAGAACTAAGGAGAAATTTCCTGACAGTTAGAACAATTAATCAGCGGAACAACTTGCCTCCTGAAGTTGTGAATGCTCCAACACTGGAAGTTTTTAAGAAGAGATTGGACAACCATTTGTCTGAAATGGTGTAGGGTTTCCTTCCTGAGCAGGGGGTTGGATTAGAAGACCACCAAGGTCCCTTCCAACTGTGTCCTATTCTATTCTATTCTATTCTATTCTATTCTATTCTATTCTATTCTATTCTATTCTATTCTATTCTATTCTATTCTATTCTATTCTATTCTACTCTACTCTACCCTACCCTACCCTACCCTACCCTACCCTACCCTACCCTACCCTACCCTACTCTACTCTACTCTACTCCACTCCACTCTACTCTATTCCAGTCCAGTCCAGTCCAGTCTACTCTATTGAGAGAATCAACCTGGAATTAAGGGGGAAAAAAACATTCTAACAGTGAGAACAATTAACCAGTGGAACGGTTTGCCTCCAAAAGTTGTGGTTGCTCTATCACTGGAGGTTTTAAGAAGAGAGTGGACGGCCACTTGTATGAAATGGTCTAAGATCTCCTGCTTGAGCAGGGAGTTGGACTAGAAGACCTCCAAGGTTCCTTCCAGCTCTATTCTGATGGAAATCTCCAACAGTACTTAAAGATTTAGAAACATCAATGTAATTTGTGGAAAATTTGCTTAAGGTACAAAAGAGCCATGCCTTACAGAGGCTGGGAAGCGAAAGATCTGACTGACTGATTAACTGTCCTCTTTACTGTTATTTACAATGTCATCCTTGATCAAGAGCCCTGTGTGGTAGGAATGAAGTCCTAATGAGCCAAGTAGTCTAAACATCAGATAGTGCCGGGAAAGATTAGGACTTTTAGAAGCCAGCTTCTGCATGCATGACTCTTACCCGTAGACAGCTAATTTATATCAGGGCAAGGCCACGTATAATTAGAGCCACATTGTTCAGATTTCTCCTTGTTTTCATGAAGGCTCAGAATCCTTCCTGGCCGACATTCAGTATTAATTGAGAGGAATACTCCTCTTCCTGTCACACAAGGTCTGGTAGCACTTTTCCCAACTAACAGATTTGCAATGAAGGGCTCTGCGTGGTGGAAATGCATCTGTTCTGAAGAAGTGAGGCTGCATCTCACACCTTTTAATCAAATTTGTTGATGAGAAAAGTTGCGACCAGACTCCTCCTGGTTTTTTGTTTTTGTGTGTTTGTGTGTGTGTGGTGTTTTTTTGCCTTGTTTTGTTACTGTAGACTAACATGGTTCTCCTCCTACAGCAATGACTCCCCTGGTGAGGCTTAAATTTCCCCGGAGTTCTTTCTTAACTTTCCTAATATCCTTAACAAGTCCTTAATGAAGTCCTTTTATTTATTTGCTGTTGTGGTTATCAAATCGAGAGAAACGGTCTACAACATGGGTGTCAAACTCGCCGCCACATTGTTTCATGTGATGTATCATGACTTTCCCCCCTTCGCTAAACCAGGGGTGGGTGTGGCCAATACGTGAGGCAGATGGCCGGTGGGCTGCGATTTTGACACTCCTGATCTACAGTGTCAATATTCCTTCTCTCTATACCTGTCTTTCTACCCGCCTGTCCCTGTCTGTCTGTCTGTCTGTCCGTCCATCCCTCCATCTTTCTATGCTTTCATCATCTATTTTCCTGACAGAAGCATTTGTGGAATGACTTGCTCCAGAAGTTGTGGCTGTCCAATCACTGGAGGTTTTTAAGAAGAGATCGGACAAGCATTTGTCTGAAATGGTATAGGATCTCCTGCTTGAACAGGGGGTTGGACTAGAAGACCTCCAAGGTCCTTTAAAACTCTTTTGTTCTATCTATCATTTATCTTTTATGCATCTATCATCTATATTCTAGCTATCTGTCATGTATCTTCTCTCTCTCTCTCCCTACCTCTCTCTCCCCCTCTCCCTCTCTCTTATCTATCTATCTTCTATCTATCTATCTATCTATCTATCTATCTATCTATCTATCTATCTATCTATCTATCTATCTATCTATCTATCTATCTATCTATCTATCTTTCTATTCATCCACCCATCCACCCATCCATCATCCATTTTCCTGATAGAACCATTTGTGGAAGGACTTGCTCCAGAAGTTGTGGGTGTTCCATCACTACAGGTTTTTAAGAAGAGATTGGACAAACATTAATCTGGAATGCTATAGAGTCTCCTACCTGAGCAAGGGGCTGGACTAGAAGATCTCCAAGGTCCTGTACAACTCTCTTGTTCTATCTAGCATTTATCTTTTACACATCTATCATCTATATTCTATCTATCTATCATCTATATCTATCATGTATGTTCTCTCCCTCCATCCCTCTCTCTTCCGCTCTCCCTCCCTCCCTTTCCCCCCTCTTATCTATCTATCTATCTATCTATCTATCTATCTATCTATCTATCTATCTATCTATCTATCTATCTATCTATCTATCTATCTATCTATCATCATCTATCATCTACGTACTTACCTACCTACCTACCTACCTACCTACCTACCTACCTACCTACCTACCTACCATCTATCTGTCTCTATCATCTGTCTATTTATCTGTCTGTCTACCTATCTAATTTACGTCACACATACAGTGGTGTTTCTGTAGTGACATGATATTCTCGTGCACATCTGTAAATAAAAAAAAATGTTAAGGCTGAGGGGAAAAGGTTTGAAAAAGAGATAGCTACTGAAAAATCAGTCTTCATATTACATTGATCACATAGAATAATACTCTATGTATTGTTTTTCAAACAAACAAACAAACAAACAAACAAACACAATTAGTTATGATTTAGGTGATGAATTATGTTTATAAATAGATATGTCCCTTCTTCCTCATTATTATCCTCACCTTGTGGCTTTAAAGCCAAGCATCCCTCTCGTGTTGGCATCCCAGTTGAAGCTATAACCTCTGTGTTACTTTTTAGTCCAGAATAAGTGTTCTATTTTTGTTCAATGTTCTGCATTTGCCATTTCATGTACAAGGAGCTGTACAAGACACGTTAGCATCATATCTGTCTTGATTTTGAAAAAGGAGGAACAAGAGGAAGAAAGGAAGGAAGGTGATATCAAAGCAGCATGAATATTTGTTCAGCTGAATTTTTCCCCACTCCAGGAACGTGTTTAGTTGTGTAAACTGTCACACTTCCAAGGTGTATACTTAAAGTGGATGACACTAGGCAAATCTGTAGCTTCAATGCAAAATTATAAAGCTTGTAATTACTTGATTTAGCACTATCGTCTAGTAAAAAAGGCTGCATGTGAAACAATTGTGTTAGCACATGAAAAAATGCAGCTGTACTTAATCTGTGAAGTCTACGGAATTCAGTGAAACAATGGTGTAGAATTTTATTGAAAGGTTCACCATAGTATCACCAACTTAGAGACTTGGTTATTTTCCTCTTGATTCTTCCTCTTCAATTTATCAGGAATTCTCAAAAACAAATGAATGAAAAAAAAATGAACAGATTAACAGAGTTGGAAGGGACCTTGGAGCTCATCTAGTCCAGCCACTGGCCAAGCAGGAGATCCTACACCATTTCTGACAAATGTCCAGTCCAGTCTCTTCTTGAAAGCCTCCAGTGATGGAACACCTACAACTTCTGAAGGCAACTTCAGTTCCATGGGTTGATTATTCTCACTGTCAGAAAATTTCTCCTTATTTCTAGGTTGAATCTCTCCTTATTCAGTTTCCATCCATTATTTGTTGTCTGACCTTCGAGTGCCTTAGAACATAGCTTGACCCCTTCCTCTCTATGGCAGTCCCTCAAATATTGGAAGACTGCTATCATGTCTCCACTGGTCTTTCTCTTCACTAGACTAGCCATGCCCAGTTCTTGCAACCGTTCTTCATATGTTTTAGCCTCCAGTCCCCTGATCATCTTGCTTGCTCTTCTCTGTACTTTTTCTGGAGTCTCAACCTCTTTTTTTATGGTGTGGTGACCAAAACTGATTGCAGTATTCTAGATGTGGTCTTACTAAGGCTTTATAGAGTGGTATTAGTACCTCACTTGATCTTGATTGTATCCCTCTGGTAATGCAATTTAGGATTGCATTGGCTTTTTTTGACTACCACCTCACACTGCTGGCTCATATTTAGCTGGTTGTCCACTAAGACTCCAAGATCCCTCAAACTGTTACTGCTACTTCAGCTGACTGTTATCTGCAGTTCAGCGGTTCTAATCCCACCGGCTCAAGGTTGACTCAGCCTTCCATCCTTCCGAGGTGGGTAAAATGAGGACCCGGATTGTTGTTGGGGGCAATATGCTGACTCTGTAAACCGCTTAGAGAGGGCTGAAAGCCCTATGAAGCGGTATATAAGTCTAACTGCTATTGCTATTGCTATTGCTATTAAGCCTGGTTTCATCCAGTCTATATGGGTCCTTTTGGTTATTTCTTGCCTCAGTGTAAGACTTTACTCTTCTCTACAATGAATTTCATTTTGTTAGTTAGAAAAAAAAAATCCCACCCTCATTCCGATACAAATTTATTAGCTTTGTTTGGCTACTCTGGCTGGGTGATGACGGCCTAGAGTTTTGGTTCTTTCAGGTGGCTCCTATTTCCCATTAAGCTGACACTTCTGAAGATCAGTAGATTAGACAACTTAAAATAGGTTGGGCTGCTTTGCTAAGGAGACTGAAATTACCTCATAAAATCAAGGCCCTATTTGTAGCTGCTATGACCTGCTAAATCGGGGAGCTGCAGAGTGCTCTGCGGGCATTCAGCCATCAAATGAGATTGTTAAAATCGAGGTAGGCTAACCCGTCCCTTCCGATATATGCCTTGTTTCTCTTCCTGATCTTCCCATACTGAGAACTGAAGTCTACAGGAGATCTGACATATTCTCAGTTGGAAGATCTTTCCCCCCTTGTAATTTAGGAGCATCTGCTGAAGCAGTATCTCACTCCCCCCCCCCAACTTTCAAGTGAGAATTGTAAGTATTTTGAGTGGAACATGCTGAGAAGATTCCTTCCCGACGTCCGTCCCTTCGCATATGTAGTTATGTAAGTATCTGTTTAGTTTTCACTACCTAGATGTTTTAACAACTTTTAAAAATTATCTTTAAAAAAAACTGTTTTCTTTTCTTAATTTTATTTAAAAACTAGCTGATAACCCGGCATTTATTTATATGGGGAAAATGTCCCCACCAAACATAATTTCTAATGTTGAATTTTCCCCCTTGTTAAATCGGCGGTAGAAATTACGAGGAGGCGTCTGAGGTAACCTTGAACCGTTTATTCAAACAAGAACGAATAGAACATCAACTGTGAGTAGACCGGCACCTCTCCTTCGTCTGACAGCCTTTTATACTCGGCTGTCAAATAGTACAACCAATAGACTCGCGTATGACAGCCCGGCAACCGGCAGGCGCGTCTGATTGGCTAAGATGCGCCTGGCTGGTTGCCGGGCTGTCATTCGTAAGTCCAAGGACTTACGAGGCTACAACACCCCTTACCAGAGGGAGCCCCCTTGTGGAGCACTGTGAAGCCATTACCATGGTAACTCCAGTGCGCTCCACAGTAGAAGCCATTTTACAGCAGGATAGTAGAAGCTATTTTAAGGCACAACAGGCTGTATCTTAACAGAACACACATCCTGGGGGATTTTAGGTGTGTCTTACCACCACAGTATTTGTTTCCAGAGCATAAGTTATCTATGTACCAAGTTTGATTGAAATTACTTGAGGCGTTCCAGAGTTATGCTGGAACTTACACTGATACAGCGATAGATAGATGATAGATAGATAGATAGATAGATAGATAGATAGATAGATAGATAGATAGATAGATAGATAGATAGATAGACAGACAGACAGACAGACAGACAGACAGACAGACAGACAGATATATTTTGACTCAGAAACAAAGTCAACCTCAGGAGGAAAAAGGAATAAACTAAGAAATCATAAACTCCCTATCTCCTCCCTTTTAAGTACAACATTCTGGAAAGTGGATTTAATTTTGGGATCTGCAGGAAGAGAAGAGCTAGGGATAAAGAAAATAATTGGCTTCTGTGTACAGTACAGAAAGTAACTAGGGGTCAAATTAAACTCAAAGGGAGGTGGAAATATTAATCCGTGGCCATTTCACTTCCTTAAACTATTGTAATCTGTTCAGTGCCTTGATTCAAAAGTATAATACAGTGATGTAAGAAGAAAATGTATTGGTTCACAAGCTCCAGGTCAGGACAAATAGGATTATTTGATTAGATAATATTAGGTTAGTACTGAAAGGGCTGCAAAATGTAACTTTGCAGTAAAATGAACAATTATCCAGCTGTATGTAACTTCCCAAACCTTTCAAATTATAACCGTAGCCTACTGAAGAAGGAGTAACTATGTTTTAAAGGGCTCAGAAGAGAAAAAAATTCAGGAGAATTTGATTCATATTGATTCATATAGTGAATGTATGTATGTATGTATGTATGTACTGTATGTACTGTATGTACTGTATGTACTGTATGTACTGTATGTATGTATGTTCATTCTCCCTAGAAGATGATAGATAAATAGATAGATAGATGATAGATAGATAGATAGATAGATAGATAGATAGAGAGAGAGAGAGAGAGAGAGAGAGAGAGAGAGAGAGAGAGAGAGAGAGAGATGGAATACACACACACACAAACACACACACACACAGAGGTATCTACCAGTATCTATCTATCTATCTATTTATCTATCTATCTATCCATCCATCCATCCATCCATCCATCCATCCATCCATCCATCCATCTATTTATCATCTATAGGACAAAGCAATGAATTAAGATTCATCTCTCTACATCACAAATATAATTCCACAATTAAGCCTTTCATATAATATATGAAATATAATAATAATTGTAATAATAATAATAATATACACATAAGTGAAGTCTTTAGAAGTTACCTAGTAATCAGATAGCACATGCCTATATAAAATTGATATTCCTGTTTTCATTTTACTACAATTACTCCCCAAATATAGAAAATCTCATTCACTGTAATTGGAAAAAAAAAGGTTTTCACCATAGTCATTACAAATAAAACAGTAGATAGGTCTGTTGTTATAGAAAGGGCCAGTATATATTATTATATAAAAGTAAAAAAGATGAGATTTCATGTTATTACCTTATTATACTGTACCAAAAGGAGTTAGAAGTCATTTTTTCCCCTTTTCTCCCTTCCTTCCCCATTATTTTCATTTTTCTTTGTAATTCTATATTTTATATTTTCATAATCTAATACACATTTTGAAATGCAAAGAAAATGTTGCATTGGATGTTTTATCAAATAAATAAATAAACAAACAAACAAACAAACAAACAAATAAATAAATGCAGGAGCCCTTTACATAGAAAAGTCTAACCAAAAATTATTTACTTGTGGTTGAACATTATTATTATTATTTGAAAAAAGATTTAAAATCACAAAGGGAAAACAACATTAAATTAAGTGATACGTGAAAGAATTCAGTGCTAAGAAAACTGAAAGGAGGGGGTTAAAATGTCCTTTTTTTCTTTGTTCTTTAACACTTATGAAACCACACGGGCATATACAAACCCTTGTTCTGTGACTATAAGTCTTTGGAAATCAGTAGTTAAAGTATTTCTTCCAATTTATTAATTCTTCTAATTAACTTGCCAGGTCTAGAAATCTGGTCAGAAGTTCTGGTCAAGTCCCTCCTACTGTTCCCAGTTTCCTTACTCTTCTGTAGCTCTAGAATCCTCAATATTATTTTTCATCTCCACGGTTATAAATGGAATTCAAAGGAGGCTATGAATTTTGCAGCTGACTGTATAATGAGGTGAGCTGGCACCTCACACCTGATCTCTTCTGAATTAAATTCTGTACCTTGAAGCTATTATTAACTATATATATATATATATATATATATATATATATATATATATATATATATATATATATATATATATATATATATATATATATATATATATATATATATATATATATATATTCATTCATTTTGCTTCTGTCATCAAGTCCACCTGCTGAGCATGTAAGCAAAAGTTTCATTTCTTCTTAGCAATTTCGTGCATATTACAATGCTTTTCATTTACTATCTCTTCCACTGTGTTTATTATTTTATTTTATTTCATTTCATTTCATCTTACATTTTATTTTGTAATTTAATTTAATGTTATGTTATGTTTGGGGACATGGTGACTCAGTGCCCAAGGCGCTGAGCTTGCTGATCAGAAAGATCAGCACTTCGACGGTTCAAATCCCAAGCGCCACGTAATGGAGTGAGCTCCTGTTACTTGTCCCAGCTTATGCCAACCTCTCAGTTGGAAAACATGCAAAAATGCAAAAGGAAAAGTAGGAATAACCTTTGGTGTGAAGGGAACAGCGTTCTGTATGCCTTTGGTATTTAGTCATGCCGGCCACATGACCACGGAGACAGTGCTGGCTCTTTGGCTTTGAAACAGAGATGAGCACCGCCCCCTTGAGTCAGGAACAACTAACACATATGTGCGAGGGCAACCTTTACCTTTGTTGTGTTTCTTCTATTATTGTTGTTGTTGTTGTTGTTATTATATTTTATGATTTATAATTTAATTTAATGTTGTTTATATATTTTATTTTATATGTTTTGTTTTGCTTAATTATTTTATTTTATTTTTTCCCATTAGTGCTTCAACCTCCACTCTATCCCACCACTGATTCATTCTTGTGCATGTTGTCCATCATGTACCAGGGACCTAAGAGTTAGGCAATTCAGCTTGTCTCCACCCTTTACATCTTCACAACTTCACAACCTGATATATTAAGCTAAACCGAGAACAAGTGAAATTTAGTTCTGAATTGTTCATTTTCAGAATAGGTTGAACTGTAATGTAGTACTTTTCTGTGAGGTGACATTCTGGTATATGCAGCCAATGGATATATTGCAAACTGTTTTTCCCCAGCTGTAAATACTGTATTTTTCAGAGTATAAGGTACACCTTTCCCCCACTAAAAGAGAGTGAAAATTTGGGGGCGTCTTATACACTGAATGTAGCCCCACCCACCTATTGGCCCCCACCCTTTGGCCTCTGTCTCCCAGCAATTTACCTCCTTGTAGCAAAGGGGGAAAATGGGGCTTGTGGAGGCTGCAATAGGCTATAGCAATCCCTGCAGCCTGAAACAGCTGATGATCAGGAGGCGAGCTTAAAGTGAAAGTGAAACTTGCTGTTTGCTCCACGAGGCAAATTGTTAGGAGACAGAATCAGGTTCAGAATCAGAGCCGATGTGGCGCAGTGGTTAGAGTGGAGCACTGCAGGCTACTTCAGCTGACTGTTAGCTGCAGTTCGGCGGTTCAAATCTCACCGGCTCAGGGTTGACTCAGCCTTCCATCCTTCCGAGGTGGGTGAAATGAGGACCCAGACTGTGGGGGCAATATGCTGACTCTGTAAACCGCTTAGAGAGGACTGAAAGCCCTATGAAGTGGTATATAAGTCTAACTGCTATTGCTATTGCTATTTTTTTTTTTGTGCTAATCAGGCTGTTTGCTGTTTGCTGCAAGAAGGTAAGTCAATAACTATAAATACCTATCAGTGGTGTGTTGCAGGCAGTATGCCCCGGTACGTGCATAACGGAGCCCGCCCAGAACACCGAGTACCATTCCGGTACAGTGCTCCGGAGGGTCCACCCATCCGCCCGAGCTCCTTACCTGTTCCTTTATGCCTTTGGTGCTTCTGTGCACGCACATGGCGCGTATGTCACCTGCGTGATGCTCCACTGAGCAGCTGGAGTTTCGCAGAGGCTTGGGGAGGTGTCACAGTCATGCGCGCTGCATGCATCCATGTGGATGACGCCGGGCCTGTGCCAACCTTACCACTGATACCTGTAGAATATTCAAATTATTAGACTTATTTTTAAAGACTGGTTTATTATTGTTCTAGAGAAGCTTAACAAAATGAAGAAGCTTTTTTAAAATAAGAGAATAACTATACTTCCAGAAAGCCACATCAATTTTAACAGCATCTGTACAAGTATAGTCTGAAATGTAACACTACAAACAGTGTATATTGTCTGTACTCTTTTCTGTTTGGTGCAAGGAGGCAAATTGCTGGGAGGCAGAAGCAGATTTTTCCCCCTTGTTCTCCTCCCCAAAAGCTAGGTGCATCTTATACTTTGGAGTCAAAACTTGTGGTAATTATGTATCTGTGTGTGTGTGTGTGTGTGTGTGTGTGTGTGTGTGTGTGTGTGTGCATTTATGTATGTGTATGTGTATGTGTATGTGTATGTGTATGTGTATGTGTATGTGTATGTGTATGTGTATGTGTATGTGTATGTGTGCATACATACACACACACACAGAGAGAGAGAGAGAGAGAGAGAGAGAGAGAGAGAGAGAGAGAGAGAGAGAGAGAGAGAGAGAGAGAGAGAGTCCTAACATGGATCAAGGCTTGTGGTAATTATGTTAATTCTTACAAACATCCCCTTTTTGTATGGAGTAAATTTAAGGGTCAATATTGGGAAATAATAGCTGTGGGTGTGAGAAAAAGACTAAAACAATTTCGACGAAGTTGGTGGCCATCGCTCATATATTTTATACTGTCAAATTACACGGCTTGAATATGCATTAAATGACAAAATAATTCATATTCCATTTTCTTGCATATAATTTATCGCGGTGTGCAACACTTGACCTTTTCTTTTTCCTAAATGGAAACCAAAAACAAAACAAGTAATTTTTAAAGCAACCTTAAAATTCATATTTGATCCTTTCAGGACAGGAATGGATCAATCTTTCAGACAGATAAGCTGTCCAATTGCACTTCTGTCTTATCTAATGGAAATTCAGTTGCTTGAAACTCATCCCAAGGGTGAAACTCTACCGGTTCGGACCAGTTCTCACAAACCGGTAATAAAAAAAAGGCTACCAGTTCGGGCGAACTGATATTTCCGGTGATCAGCTGTGATGTCCTGCTTTCTAGTTAATATAAATCGTATGGCACAGTGGATTCCCTCCCGCTCACTGTTTGAGCCGAGGTGGCGCAGTGGTTAGAGTGCAGTCACTTCAGCTGACTGTTATCTGCAGTTCAGCGGTTCTAATCTCACCGGCTCAAGGTTGACTCAGCCTTCCATCCTTCCGAGGTGGGTGAAATGAGGACCCAGACTGTGGGGGCGATATGCTGACTCTGTAAACCGCTTAGAGAGGGCTGAAAGCCCTATGAAGCGGTATATAAGTCTAACTGCTATTGCTATTGTTTGCTTATCTTTGCAGGCGTGCTCTGCAGGCTCCGCCCACCCACCCTGATGTCATCACATCCATTTTCGATGCTCTGCACATGCGTGGAAGGTTCTGTGCATGGACAATGTGGCACGTGCAAGTGCATTCTCTCTGACATTGCTACTGAATGGTAGCAATTGTAAGTTGATTTCACAACGTACAACTTTTAATTCAGCACTTCATCTGGATGGTGGGAAATCAGCTGAAGAAGTCAGAGCTGAAGAAGCTTCTTGGATGAGAAGCAAAACCAGAAAAGTCTTAGTTGGCTCTTGAAAATGCACCTTTGGGACAACCCTGACCTGAAGAATCTCCACAGATAAAAAGATGGAGCCGGTCTTGGTATTTCTACGACAGACTTTAACATAGTTTGCAATTGGTAGCATTTCTGTTTTCCAGCGCCATCCATCTGCAGAAAGAATCCCCACTGATTTAATGGGACACGCTCTCAAATAAATGTAAGCAGCACAGCAGTCTATACCTATTTTATATAAAATGGTATGATGTCAGTAACTGTGTGGGATTTTCTTAATACTCGATGCTTAATACCACAGCTCGAGAACTACAAATGAAAGCCAATAGCTCTTTGCACAGTTCAAAACACTTTTTTATGGAATCTGCTGCCTTAAGATGTAGTGACAGCTATCAACTTGGCAGCTTTCAAAGGGAAATAGAAAAAAAAATTCAGGGGATGGATCAGGTGAAAGATTCTGGAGAACCGGTAGCAGAAATGTTGAGCAGAACCGGCAGATACCACCTCTGGTTGGCCCCAGGAGTGGGGAAGGGATGGGAATTTTGCAGTATCCATCTCCCAGGAGTGGAGATTTTGCAGTAGAAATTTCACATGCTATTTGTATTATTATTGTTTTTTATTGATTTTTTTTTAAAAAAAATGCTTTTACAAATATTTACCTCTCCTCTCACACCCTCCCCACCCAAGCCCACCCAACCTTCCCCCCCCCCCCAACCGACTTCCCAGAACAGATACAGGGTATAAATCTTTAACAAAGATGTTCGAAAATAAACTTAAAGAAAGTTAATATCATCTTTCATTTGAGCTTTAACTCCTCTTTTGTTAGGCTAACTCTAAACAGATTATATCATTCCTCGTTTTTTCTGGAATTTCTTAGTCCCATATTTATTTTGAGTATAGTCAATCCATCTTCTCCACTCCAGTTTATATCTCTCATTGGAATGGCCCTTGAGATATGCTGATATTTTAGCCATCTCTGCTAAGTTTGTTACTTTTAATGTCCATTCTTTTTTTAAAAAATAATCTTTATTAGTTATACATTTTTTTAAGAGTAAAACATACAAATACAATTTTAAACATACAACCCCCCTCCCCCCCCCACGGTGACAGTCATTCACAGCCCAACTTTTTTCCCCCTTCCTCATTGTTAGGTCTCTAAGCCACATCTTCTCATTACAAAATTCAGGGATCTATTACAATACCCATGTTCACTTTTAACTTTCCCCGTTTTAAGTCCCCGCTGTTCTCCTTGTCGCCCACATATACCATAAGTTCCAGCTAAGATAATGTTCCGTTTCTCCTTTGTCCCTCAGCCAACCCGTCTATTCTGTCCATTTCTGCACATTCATAGATCTTTTTTAATTATAGCATCTTCCGACGGTATGGTAGTGGATTTCCAAAATTGTGCATAAGTTATTCTTGCGGCCACAATTATACGTAGGCTCAAATGCCATATTGAACTGCTCCTGTTTTCTGGTTTAATGCTTAGTAGAAGGTTCTCGGGTCACCATTCCATGCTTGTGTCCATTCTTGAATAGTAGGACAATCTTGCTTCTTCCAGTATTGCGCCACGTATTATTATTGTTAATGTTGTCTAAAAAAAATTTGAACCAATCAATGCAATGTCCACAAATTATGTATGTTTATTCCTGGAAAAAAAATTAAAAATAAAATCATATCAATAGTCTGGATGAAGGAGGGTCTGGGCTGACATCAAATGCATCCTAACAAGCAAAAATAGAGCTTGACAATTGTCTAGGAATGAACCCAATAAGAACTTCTTTCCATGCATGTTAAAATGAAAGCACAATAAAACATTTGGAAGCTGAGAAGATCCCCCCCTGCTTCCTTTTCGTTGTGTTCTTTTGTTTCCTTCAAAGTCTTTGTGGATTTGTGTTTGTTCAATAATGTTTTTTTTTAACCTGGTAGAAACATCTTGTAACAGTAAGGATGAATAGGAACATCAATATTGCTTTATGCTAAATAATCCTTCATATTAGGCAATGTTATTTCTCTCCCAAAACAATAAGATAGTGTTATTCTGTTTTGATTTGCCCAGTATCTCCAATCAACCAAGTAGAGAAGATCTAATTACAGTGTTTTGTTTTGGGAGTTAAACCAGTTAATTAAAGATGAGCATCCCTTCCCTGGGTCCATGGTAATTTTCTTTCCCTGATGATGAAGGTTAGATTAACTATAGAGGCACATTTTCTGCTCTCACTCATTTCCCAATCCAACAGAGATTCTCCTCCCTCCCTCCCTCATTTCCTCCTCCCCCTTCTTTTTTCCTCTTTTCTCCTTCCTTCCTTCCTTCCTTCCTTCCTTCCTTCCTTCCTTCCTTCCTTCCTTCCTTCCTTCCTTCCTTCCTTTCCTTCTTCCCAGTGGGGCAATGATGCTAGCTGATATTCTCTACTTGTTCTGATGGCACTCTACATGGGGCTGCCCCTGAAGAGTGTCCGAAGACTACAGCTGGTCCAGAATGCAGCCGCGCAAGTGATAATGGGTATACCTAGGTACACCCTTGTTACACCTATCCTCCGCGAGCTGCACTGGCTTCCCATTGGTCTCCAGACCCGCTTCAAGGTGCTAGTCGTTACTTTTAAAGCCCTACATGGTATTGGACCTGGCTACCTGAGAGACCACCTCCTGCCATTTACCTCCCAATGACCAATAAGATCACACAGGTTGGGCCTTCTCTGGGTGACGTCAACCGGACAATGCCGGCTGGCGGTTCCCTGAGGGAGGGCCTTCTCTGTAGCTGCATTGGCCTTGTGGAACAAGCTTCCTGCTGAGATCCGGACCCTCACCACTCTCCCAGCCTTCCATAAAGCAACCAAGACCTGGCCGTTCCGGCAGGCCTGGGGCTGTTGATTAATTTCCAGCCCCACTTGATGGAATGGAGGTTGTATTGATTTTAATTTTGTATTTTTAAATATTTTAAATGCTTTTACTTGTTGTGAGCCGCCCAGAGTCCCTAGGGAGTGGGCGGCATACAAATCCTATTAAAGTTAAAGTTAAAAGTTAAAGTAGGCACACCAAGGTTAAGAGCCAAGGTGGCACAGTGGTACAGCAGCACTGCAGGCTACTTCAGCTGACTGCAGTTCGGCTGTTCAAATCTCACCGGCTCAAGGTTGACTCAGCCTTCCATCCTTCCGAGGTGGGTAAAATGAGGACCCAGATTGTTGTTGGGGGCAATATGCTAACTCTGGAAACCACTTAGAGAGGGCTGAAAGCCCTATGAAGTGGTATATAAATAGACTGCTATTGCTATTAAGTTGCTGCAGGATGAGAGGAAAAGTGCATTTGATTTAATAGGTTGCAAACAGGTGCTCCATTGGCAGATTCAAATGGTCCAGAGCAAGGGGGGGGGGCCCTCTGGCAGGCACTACTGCTGGTTTCCTCATGGGCGTGCACAATGCACAGTGCAATTAAAATTGTTCTGTGCATGCGCAGAAGCGAAAAACAAGATGGCGGCGCCTATGATGCCACCCGGAAAACCAGCCCAATCCGGTAGGAACCCTCCAGTGGTCCAGGGCGTGTCATAACAATGGATCTAAAGTGCTACATAGGCTTATTATACAGATCTTCTTTCCATGCTAAGGTCTAAGGATGCTAGAAGAATCCTGAGATTCATCCTTCTGTCTAAGAGAATGCCTGTGGGCACTCAAAAATAACTAGGGCTTCAAATGTTCACCTGAAAGTAGAATAACCAGGAATAGGAAAGCTAATTAGCTCTGAAAGTCATGTGGTACTATCCTCAAGGCTAACCTCCGTAGAGAATCAGATAGTTCTGCCATTGCCTTACTTCTAAGACACAGTAGTTGTCTCCTCGTGGCTTCTGGCCAACTTCCAGTTATCAAGTCTTCCTAATCCTTTACCTCCTATTGCTGTTGAAATGACTTGTGTGCCACAGGGCAGCCGTATTAGAGTCTCAGCTAATTCTTTGCATTCCTAACAAGCACGGACATCTAGTGAGATGAAGCCAAAGGTTTGGATGTGTGGAAATTGGAGCCAGCCTCAACATGCTCTCCTCCCGGAGCAGCTATTTCATTAATCCGAAATTATGTGGTAGGAAATGTGATTTCCTCCATACATCTTTAAAAAAAAAACCCATAGATTTCACAAATTCTTGTGAGATATCTGCGCAATTATCTACAGCAGACACTTTGAGGATCCCCTAAGAGAGAAGCTGAGGGGACGACAAGATGGCTACGCACCACCCCAGAAAACAAATTTCACGCCAAGGAAGGGAGTGACTCAGAAGATTACAGTGGTGATTAGAGTTACTTTTATCTTTCTACCAGTTTGTGAGTCTAGTCATCTTTCACATTAGAGAGCAGATCTTGTCTATTAGTATGACCTGGTGTGCACATATATGCATTTTTCCTTCCCCTATTCATTATCAGAGCATCACAGAATAAGAATCATTGGCAATAAACATTGGGAGAGAATAGCCCTTAAATAGATCCCACATCACAAGAGGAGTGTCACTAACTAATGCTTCTCTGAACGATGCATATCTCTAAACATATGGCCAATTTATGAGCTCAGGTAGATGAACATACCTTAGAGGAATTAAGGTAAAGGTTTCCCCATCAGTCGTGTCCAACCTCGGGACATGGTGCTCATCTTTGTTCCATGGCCAAGGGAGACAGTGTTGCCTAAAGACCTTTTCCTTGGTCATTGGACATTTTGACTACATACCAAAGGCACTCCGTTATCTTCCCACTGAAGCGGTGTCTATTAATCTACTCACATTTGCATGCTTTTGAACTGCTAGATGGGCAGGAGCTGGGGCAAGTAAGGGGAGCTCACCACATTGCGTGGAACTTGGGTCTCAAACCCAATGTCAGTGTTCCAAACATCATCCAGAATTAAATCAGAGTCCAAGGCAGAACTTTCCTCAAACTTCCAATTTATTAAGAGAGACATGTTGGCACATCTGTGGAAAACCCGAATGTGAAATCTTCCTGGGTTTTCTACCCAGTTGAAAGTTCATGATCTTCTCCCCACGCCCACAAGTCCATCACATGGTCCAATCTTCCACTGCCACCCTGCCATTTCCACCCATCTAGTTCCGGTCAGGTGCAGAGGTGCGGAGACAAAAAAATGACCTTGGGCTTCTAGAAAGGACTGTTTTATTTTGACAACAACACATTCTACAATTCTACTCCTTACTACTCCCCCTCTCAATTACCCCACTAATGAAACAGCATAGTAAAATAATAGAGAGTGTGGCAGGCCAAAGATCCTAAAAGGAATAGGACTGCAGGCTTGACACCCAGACTGTCATCTGAACAAACTCAGTGTCAGGAGTGAAACATTGGCAGCTACGTGTCTCTTTGCTTCAACTTGTCATTAGAGTAAGGAGGGGGATGTGCTGATTACAAAAGAGTTAGTTGGGGAAATGAAACTTTTACAGCTCCACTAAAGCTTGTGAGACTCTGGAAACTTTTCAAGGGCATCTTAACAGGTGTGAAGAAGAAGGCAGATGGTTCCCATAACAAAGAGAACTTCTTTACATGGTCTACACGGAAGCCTGGGGGTTTGGCTGCAAAAATCCTTGTTTAATAGTGTGAACTGATGCCTGAGAATATCAGAGTTAGTTTTATCTCACCATTAACATGCAATGTATTCAATAAACAGTAAGCTTTTCAAAAATGAGATGATTGTGGACTTTTATTTGGATACTCAAGCTGGATGTGGGCACTCAGCATCTTTAACTGCTAAGTCATTATACCACCTCCCAACCCTTAGAGGAGGAGGAAATAATATAAACATACTTAGGCATTATAGATTATCTGCAAGTCACATAATGGATTAATGTCCTTTGTTCCCTGTCCACTCAGTGGGGAATCCCAGGTGTAAAATCCCTTTACTTTATATTGCAAGCCAAAGTTTCAGTATAAGGTAAAGGTTCCCCTATGTGCTAGTCGTTCCCGACTCTAGAGGGCGGTGCTCATCTCAATTTCAAAGCCGAAGAGCCAGCACTGTCTGAAGACGTCTCTGTGGTCATGTGGCCGGCATGACTAAATGCGGAAGGCGCATGGAACGCTGTTACCTTCCCACCAAAGGTGGTTCCTATTTTTCTACTTGCATTTTTATGCGCTTTCCAACTGCTAGGTTGGCAGAAGCTGGGACAAGTAATGGGAGCTCACTCCATTGCGTGGCACTAGGGATTCGAACCGCCAAGCTGCCGACCTTTCTGATCAAAAAGCTCAGTGTCTTAGCACTGAGCGACTGTGTTTCAATATATTCTATGTGAAAAATGATCCTCGTTCTAGAATACGAGCATTCCAACTAGATTTTGAATTTGGGAATGGGTAATTATAGAGAGATGCAGAAGGCCATCTGCTTTACATAAGGCTCTGCTATGATTTAAAAAACAACAACATAGAAACCAAAGACAGAAACATTGAGATATATCATTGACTGTTTTATTTTGGGGAAGGATAATTAACCGCAATATTTGCAAATCCTGTTGAATACCCATCACATTTTATTGACGTAGCTTAAGCAAATAGCCAAGCTGTGTGATTCTTACATCAGAGACACAGTCTAAGAAGAATTAATAGATCCTCTTCTCTTTCATTTGACCTTTCGAAGTTTCTTGGGAAATCAAAGAAGCATCAATTTCAAATCTTTCCAAAACTTTGCCCTTTCTACACAAACAGAATAATTTCCCAGCTAACATGCAAAAACCACAATACTTTATTTTTAAGGCTCTTAAGGATTTGTTGGTAGATTGTGGTTAGAGGTGTCCCCACTTCTTTGTGTTGACAAACATCTGCCTGGCTCACTGTGAATTAAAAACCTTAATAAAACAAAGATCAGGGGGACGAAAAGATTTGTGCCAGCTTCTGATAAATAGTTCATTAAATATATTTTGGCTTCCTTTAAAATCCTTCAGATAGTTTACGAGCGGGGAAGATAGGAAAGTAAGGGAAATAACAAGCTGTTTTTCAGCATTAGCCTGTAGCCCTTTGTAAGATCATATCATTGCCGTGATATTGTCTTCCAAAGAAGGCAATTCAAATGTTACTCACAGTCTGCTCTTAAGTCTCAGCACAAGCTGAAGCAGCTCTTCCAATCACAATCAGTGACACAGGCAGCATTCTTGATCAATGAATAGGCCTGTACATCACTTTTCCTGTCCGTAGTAAAGAGGCTTTAGGACATATATCGGAGGCAGAATGGGCCTTTGGAGATTACGCTCGAACTGCGGATGGCTACTGCAAATTCTCAACAAGACACGTTGCAGCTTTGAGATGTTTTCAGGTAGGCGGTAGACAAATTCATCTAACTGCTTTAAGCACCTTTGCGCCTTGGTATCCAAAGCACCGCACAACGCTATTAGTAAAGTCACAAAAGCACTTTCATTAATGGGAAAAGTGAAGTGAGCTGGGTGAGAAAAACCACTAACGGAAAAAGTGGAGGGGAAGGGAGAGCGATGCCTCTATTGTGTAAACAATACAGTCTCAAATAGGAATTGAAGATGGAGTGCAATCATCTAAGGAGTATATTGAAGCAATATGTAGGAGCTAAGATATTGTTACCATAAGCATTCTTGAAGGCCAATTGATAAAATGCAATTTCACAAGTGCATCACTCCGTTGTGTACTGGTTCTTATCTTAGTTCAATGTTTGTTAATTTTAATGTTTAAAGTCTTGCATTGTTATCTTGATTATGCTTTAACTCAGCAGGGCTTACATAAGAATGGTTGAGTGCCAAAGAATGGAGGCCTTTGAACTATGATGCTGGAGAAGACTCCTGTGTGTCCCTTGGACTGCAAGGTGATCAAACTGGTCAGTCCTAGAGGAGATCAACCCTGGCTGCTCTTTAGAAGATCAGATCCTGAAGAGGAAAGTCAAATCCTAAGGAGAAGGAAGGACTCCCTGGAGAAGAGCCTCATGTTGAGAAAGACTGAGGGCAAAAGAAGAAGGGGATGACAGAGAAGGAGGTGGATGAATGGTGTGAGCTTTTTTTTTCCAGAATTTTTTTTTTACTTTTTGTTCTCTTACATACAATTATAGGTATACATTCACATAGTTATTATTCTTTTTTACATTCAGCATTCTTATGCATTTGACATTCCATTTACAGGATTATAACATACCATTTGAGTTGCTTTGTTTACCATCCCTCGCCTGTTTTGGCACCATCTTATTTTCCCCCTTTTTTTCTCCCTCCCTCCCTTCTCTACTTTCTTCCTAGCAAATATTGAAAAGGCAGAATATTATATTTCCCTGGATGTGAAAAGGAAGAAACATGTTTTAAAGACGAAGTAGCTCCCTGCAGCTCAAACAGCTTCCTGCCCACCCTCTTTGCCAATGGGCCACTAAGATGCCCAACCCAGTCCCTTTGCATAATAAAGAGTTCTCCCCTTCAGCTCCAGGGTGATGGGATTAAGGCATGATTAGCCTTTAGCCACTCACCACATGGTATCTGAGAACTCAACCAAACCCTGATTCAAAACACAGCCTAGAGAGTTGCCTCTGAATTGCCCCATGGGAGTCTGACAACCAATCAGAATACATTTCTTACACAGGAACAGGAAACAGAGAGGTGGGGCGAAACAGATTATAAAAAACCCTGCAAGCCCCTTCTTCACTCTCTCTTCTTCTCCACCCAACACTGAAGCATGTGATCCACCTTTTCTGTTCAGGACTCAAGCCATGTGGTCCTGTCCACCATTAAACCATCTTTCCAAGCAGCCTCCATGTCTCCAGTGTCTTTTCCCCCACTTGGAGCCGAACCCAGAAGGACATTTCTTTCAACAGAATGTTGTCCATGGGGTCACAATGGGTTGGACATGACAACTAGTAACAACAACAAGTCAGCAGGATTTGTTTGATAGCGAAAGGATTGGCCCATAAATTTAATAAACAAAGTACATGAACAATTAAAAAAAAATGTTACTTGTAGATTTGCATCTGGATACAAAAGACCATGATTGATTTTTGATGGTTGGCTGTTTCTTTATTGTTACTAATAAAACTAGATGCCTGTGAAATTGGATATTTGGTCATAAGTGGCACTTAAAAAAGAAAAGAAAATAAATCAACCAGCCACGTATTACTGTTTTCTTCTTCAAATGTCATTGTGATTATTTCTGAATCATAACAGGACGCCATCATTACCCCCATTAGAGACCTGAAAGCTTACGAGAAGCTTACCAAGGGATTTAACAGCTGCATAAGTCAAAGGTTAGATCAGGGGGAAAAATTCAGCAAAGGAGACTAAAATGACAAATAAAATACAAATAAACAAGACGAGGAACAATAATGGCAGTAAATCGCTGTAGGTCTTTATTTATTTATAAAGCCACCACTAATTTAATCCTGTGGACAATTTAACTTGGGGTTTTGCTCAGAAGTGGGCTTCACATAATTTAACCATCAGTTTGCCTAGTGCAGAGCTGAAAATAGCAATAGCAGTTAGACTTATATACCGCTTCTTAAGGTTCCAGCCCTCTCTAAGCGGTTTACAGAGTCAGCATATTGCCCCCAACAATCTGGGTCCTCATTTCACCCACCTCGGAAGGATGGAAGGCTGAGTCAACCTTGAGCCGGTGAGATTTGAACCGCCGAACTGCAGATAGCAGTCAGCTGAAGTGGCCTGCAGTACTGCACTCTACCCACTGCGCCACCTCGGCTCTATGTGAGTGTGCGTGCATGCACACTTCACTGACACACACGTGCAATTTCAAACATAACGATTTCATGTGTGTTTCTAGCACACCTTCTCGGGCAGCCACGGTGTGTAGAGTGGGCAAGGCGTGGGATGGGGGTGGACCCAGCCGGTGGTTGAAACTACTGGTTTGCTCAAACTGGTTCCAATCGGGAGCAGCCCACCTATTGTCTAGTAATGGGACAATCCATCCCATAGAAAATATGTTGAATCATAGCTGCAAAAACTCCATTTGCTTCACCTTGGAGAGCCGAGGTGGCGCAGTGGTTAAATACAGCACTGCAGGCTACTTCAGTTCTGCAGTTCGGCTGTTCAAATCTCACCGGCTCAAGGTTGACTCAGCTTTCCATCCTTCCGAGGTGGGTAAAATGAGGACCCGGATTGTTGTTGGGGGCAATATGCTGACTCTGTAAAGCGCTTAGAGAGGACTGAAAGCCCTATGAAGCGGTATATAAGTCTAACTGCTATTGCTATTCTGAAGGAGAACTGGACAACGATTAATCTCCTCCATCCTCTTCCTTAAAAAAATGGTATTTATAATTTCGGAATGTGCAATGTAATTCATGGATTCTAGTTCAGATAGTCTTCAAAGGAGTGATCAAAGGAGATAAAAGCAGATCATAACAGAAAAAAAATGGCATAGAACTGATCCTAAACTACATACAAAAACAGCAAATAAAGTAGTTTTTGTGTTGTGGGATTCCGTGTAATCTGTGTGTACCAGGGGTGAAATTCAGCAGGTTCTGACAGGTTCTGGAGAACCAGTAGTGGAACTTTTGAGTAGTTCGGAGAACCGGCAAAAACATCACCTGGCTGGCCGCAAAGTGGGGTGGGAATGGAGATTTTGCAATATCCTTCCCCCAGGAGTGGAAGGGAATGGAGATTTTGCAATATCCTTAGCAATAGCAATAGCAATAGCAATAGCAATAGCAATAGCAGTTAGACTTATATACCGCTTCATAGGGCTGGAAGAAAAAGCTCACACCATCCAGCCACCTCCTTCTCTTTCAGCCCTCTCTAAGCGGTTTACAGAGTCAGCATATCGCCCCCCCCACAGTCTGGATCCTCATTTCACCCACCTCGGAAGGATGGAAGGCTGAGTCAACCTTGAGCCGGTGAGATTAGAACCGCTGAACTGCAGATAACAGTCAGCTGAAGTGGCCTGCAGTACTGCACCCTAACCACTGCGCCACCAGGAGTGGGAGGGAATGGGGATTTGCAATATCCTTTCTCCAGGAGTGGTAGGGAATGGAGAGTTTGCAATATCCTTCCCCTGCCATGCCCATCAAGCCATGGCCACAGAACCAGTAGTAAACATTTTTGAATTTCACCACTGGTGTGTACAACCCCTGAGATATTGAAAGACTGCTATCATGTTTACCCCCTAGTCCTTCTTTTCATGAAAGTAAACATCAATTCCAGCTGCCGTTCAATTTGCTGATGTCTAAAACGGACTGTCCCAAATATGTTTTTTTTTTCCAAGAGGCAAATGGAATTGTCTTTGTATTTCCTTGAAGATGTTTCATTTCTCATCAAAGAATCTTCTTTGGAACGAAACATCTTCAAGAAAAAAATCAAGGAAGTCCAGTTGCCTCTTGAAAAAGCACCTTTGGGACAACCAGGGCCTGGATGTTGAATGTTTGAATGTTTATTTTATTTATATGCTGCCCTTTTCCCCCGAAGGGGACTCAGGGCGGCTCACAACTCAAACCAGGGAAGGGGGATATCAACAAAAATTAAAACGGCACAAAACAATGCATAATTTAAAACACACAACAGCCATACCATTCAAGACGGGGGCAACAGCTCTTTAGCCCCAGGCCTGTCGGAACAGCCAGCTTTTAAGGGCTTTGCGGAAGGCCTGGAGGGTGGTGAGGGTTCGAATCTCCACGGGGAGTTCGTTCCAGAGGGTTGGAGCAGCCACAGAGAAGGCTCTCCTCCGGGTAGTCGCCAGTCGACACTGGCCGGCGGATGGGATTCGGAGGAGGCCTAATCTGTGGGATCTAATCGGATGACTGAGAATCTCCACAAACATTTAAAACTTAGTGTGTTTTGTTTTGTTCTATTTTTTGTTTTGTTCTGTTGCTCTGCTTTGTTCTGTTCTATTCTATGTTATTTTGAGAATCATTGCATTAGAAAAAAAAAGTTTAGGGTTCATGAACTGGAATGAAAAGGTGATGTAGCTGTTTCTGTCGCATCCCCTCCCTTCTTCCTTTTTTTTCATTAAAATGTATTTTGATCGCCTGCCATTAAATAATCCAGCTTTCTGATTACTTTCTTTCACAGCAGCTGGAGACCAAGGCAAATACTGTTGAAATAACAGTTTTGAGTCTTTCTTTTCGTGGACTCCAAAGGTTATCAACATGAAAAATAGCCACAGTTCTTTGTTTTGTGAGCTTTATTAAGCTATCACACGCTGACTCTATGTATGGAGGGAAAACCATTTCTTTATCTGTATTTGTTTTCCAGCACTAAGCTACATCAAATTTCTCTCTCCCTTCAACCAACAGAGGTGAAATGTCAACAAGATGCTTTTTGTGAAAAAGAAAAAAAATAAGAGAAATTCAGATGATTTTAACTCTGCTAATGTTGGTTGAAATCAGAAGGGACTATCCTAGAGAAACATTATCCAACAGGGATATGGCTTTATCAAATATGTATTATTTGTGTGTGTCCCCCAACCCTGTTCTCAGCAATATACACAAACAAATAACTCTAATCAAGAGTAATTTAAAAAAAAGATGTTTGGGGAGAAAATAGATATAAATACAAGCTCAGAAAATAAATAGAATTACATTTTTACACAGTTGTTGATGAATATGTACCTAGGGTTGAAGGGACTTATAGGGGAAAAAAGAAAAGTGTCATACATTACTAATAGATTAATTCATCAATCTCTATTGCTATGATAACTATTGGAACTTTTATTTTATTTTATTTTATTATATTTCATTTTATTATATTTTATTTTATTTATTTTATTTATTTTATTTATTTTATTTATTTTATTTATTTTATTTATTTTATTTATTTATTTTATTTATTTTATTTATTTTATTTATTTTATTTATTTTATTTATTTTATTTATTTTATTTATTTTATTTATTTTATTTATTTTATTTATTTTATTTATTTTATTATTTTATTTTATTTTATTTTATTATTTTATTTTATTTTATTATTTTATTTTATTTTATTTTATTTTATTTTATTTTATTTATTTATTTTATTTATTTTATTTATTTTATTTATTTTATTTATTTTATTTTATTTTATTATTTTATTTTATTTATTTTATTTTATTATTTTATTTTATTTTATTTTATTTTATTTTATTTTATTTTATTTTATTATTTTATTTTATTTTATTTTATTTTATTTTATTTTATTTTATTTTATTTTATTTTATTTTATTTATTTTATTTTATTTTATTTTATTTTATTTTATTTTATTTTATTTTATTTTATTTTATTATTTTATTTTATTTTATTTTATTTTATTTTATTTTATTTTATTTTATTTTATATTTTATTATTAATTGGAAATAAATTCTCCTCCTCCTCCTCCTCCTCCTCCTCCTCCTCCTCCTCCTCCTCCTCCTCCTCCTCCTCCTCCTCCTCCTCCTCCTCCTCCTCCCCACCCAAAACCCCACTCCCTTTGAGCATTGATGTTCTGTAATTGGGTCATGAAACATCTACAAGAGTACAACCAATCTCAGAGAGCACCAAGGACCCCACAGTCTTCCTCCACCTCTCCATATTCCCTTCTCCCTTCTAGAACTGGTAATATGATCAAGTTGGGTAATGCTAGAAAGCAACCGAGCTCAGAGAGCACCAAGAACCCCTCGGTATGCAAAGGGTTTTGATTTCCGAAGGCTTTGCACTTTAAGCTCTCCTTTTTGACTTGGAAAGAGTTTGCCCAAACTTGAAACAACTTCCTTTTCCATTCTTGGAGCATCTCAGCATAAAATCAATCTTGTTTTGAAGTCAAAGCAGAACTGTTACAAGACTTCCAGGGAAATCACGATGATGGTTTCAAGCTGGAGACCGCTCAAAGCCTAAAATGGGGTGTTCTGAGTGTGAATTTGAAACAATTGTGTTGGTACAAAGGTAGGGGAGGAAATGAAAGTCATGCCTATACAGTAGACGCCATCGTTGTTTTGATGAGATGCTTCATAAATTCTACATCACTCTGAAGTTTCTCAAAGCAGGCGTGTTTTCATGTCACATTTGCAAAGGTTGCTCACTTTTTTTTTAAAAAAATCAGCATCTTACCATCCCTACTAATATCTTCCTAACAATTATGTTAGTGATATTTTTTTCCCCCTGTTCTAACTGCCAAACTGCAAATCCATGCTGGGTTACTAGAAGAAATGTAATTACTCTGCCGTTACAACTGACATCCTGTGAGTGGCGGAAGGGATCATCTAGAACAGCGATGGCTGACCTCTTCAGAACCCAGTGCTCAAACCGGAATGTGCGTGCATGTGCATGCATGTGCGGGCGCCAGAGCCTTGGAAACAACCAACATGCATCTGCGCCAGCCAGCTGGTCTTCTCATGTACCTGAGCACTGGAAATCAGAAGACCAGCTGGCCGGTGTGCCTGTTTTTTGACTGTTTTGGAAGCTGTTTTCAGGCCGTGAATGGCTGGAAAATGGCCTGGAAAATGATTTGGTTTTGGACCATTTTGGGGGGTGTTTTCTGGCCTGTTTCTGCACCATTTTCAGCCTGAGAAATGGCCCAAAAATGGCCTATTGTTTGGGGCATTTTTCAAGCTATTTACCGGCCATTTTTTGAGCTGTTTTCCAGGGCTCTGGCAGCCACAAAGACTGCGCCGGAAATCAGAAGAGCAGCTGGCAATGGCATGCCAATGGCACAGGGAGGGCTCTGTGTGCCACTTCTGGCATGCATACGTGTTCTAACCCCCTTCTCCATCCAGTAACGAATGCCGAGACAAGCTTAACTGGAATGTACTTTATTAGCAAGAAACCAAAACCTCGGTGGCTGAAAGCCAAGCAGAACAAACAGATAAAGACCTTGGCAGCAACTCAGACAAGCTTTAGCAGCAATCCAGCCTGCCAAACTAGCTACAAAAGTTCTCCAACTTTTAGTCAATGCATTGACTTCTGCAAGAGGGGTGTGTGCACAAGCAGTCTTTTTATAGTCTGGAGAGGAGCCTAATGACCACCAGCTGAGTGCAATTACCTCCTCTACTTGCACAACTCTTCCTGACGCCTATTAGCTCTTTGGTGCCGGGCATCCAGGAACAACTCATTGCTGGCATCCGGCTCACTCTCCCTTGTCTCCTCCCCACTGGTCCAAGGCTCAGGTGCCTCCTGGTGGCCAACCAGCCTCTCTGTGCCCTTCTCGGAGTCGGAAACCTGTCCAGGGTCCTTCACATCCTCCAGAGCCGACTCATGGGGCCCCTCGCTGTCGGAGTCTGGTGGCAGCTCCAACAGCTCCTGCTGGGCCACAACACATACCATAGTTATGCCATCTTGGATCTAGAAATGTCCCTCTTCTGACATTTTCAAAGTATTTTAAATAAGTAGCATGCAATGCAGTTTCAAATGCTATCAACTAATATCCATGATTATTGTCTCCACATAAAAAAATGTGATGTGATTCCCAGCCTTTAACTACTCAGATTTCTGATCCAAAATTTAGAGATTTCAACTTGAAAGCACCTGAGATGAACAATTTAGGGAGGTTGTTCATGAAACATTAAAACTGACAGCAAGCAGTACTCCCACTTACTATAGCATCTTGTTCACATTTTTTTTGCAAAGTGAAGTTATCTAACAAGATCCAGGGTTCCATAAAATGCATGTCTTAGCAAACGTTTCAGAATATAGGAGAATAAATTAGAAGATGGTTCTAGTCTCAAATGTGTCTTAGAGATGGATACAATTGGGGGTTCAAAATCTTTCACTAATTCTAGAAGATAGTTGCAAACAGAGGAAATCAGGAGTGAAGGAGGTTCTAGTGAATATAGGTTTATTGCATGCTAACAGTCTCTAAAAGAATCTGAACTACTAACAGTCAAAGCAAATTTAGAGTCGATGGAATGCAAGGTGGGCTGGATTTAAAACTCTTATGAGTGCAAAAGGGACTCAAGACTGATGACATGCTTAACTCCTCCCACAGGCTCAGCCTGGACACCTCCTACTTATAATCTTCAAATATGTAATAGAAATTAACATTCAGTTCAACATTAGGGGAAAAAACACTTTTAATTAAAATAATATATCACCATTGCAGGTTTTTTTTAATAATAAAATTTAATAGCAACGGATGTTAAATCCTGCCACATTAGATAATGGCATATTTAAAATTTGTGCTTATTCAGTTGAATTCTTGTCTTACTGATTATTCAACAACTGGAATAATATTACAGACTTTAAGATTCTCTCTGAGATAAGTTTAAAATGAGTTATATATTTCCATTATTGGTTATTTTACCAAATCATTGATAAAATGCTTTTAAGAATGTAAAATATCATAAAGCATGCATTTTTAAAAAATGATGAAGGATTTTCAGTGTAGACTTCTTCTGTCCATTAACTTTGTCTTGACACAATGCTTGCACTAACAATTTCCCCCGTCCTGAAGACAGCATATTTCTGTGATTTAATAATGCCATTTTCACAACTATTGGTTGCAGAATTTAATGTAAATTAATTAAATTGAATACTGCAGCCAATGGCTTGCAATTTTAATATGTGCTTTAATAAGTGTATTGTCAACACCAAGAAAAAGTATGTTCAAACGACTTTTTCAAAGCAAAACTTTAAAAAAAACACGGTTGTGGAATTAACTTGCAAAAGTAGTTATATCTGTATCATATCACACCGATATCCAGCAAGGTATCAAGTGACTTCAAGGAAATATGCTCCTCTCAAAATGTGAAGGTTGTTATGGTTACTAGGATTGCAATGACTTTTGCTGAATATAAATCAGTCCAATTGGTAAGCAAGAAATTTGGTGCAGGATTTCTCCTGCAGCCAAATTTTTATAGAAAGTCATTTCCATAGCATCCATGTCTATTAGACCTGAACCTTAAAGCTGGACACAAACACAAGATATCAAAATATGTTTTTATTGTAGGCTGGTGGAAGATACAAAGAAGTTGAAAAATGGAAAATGTTTTTAGGAATTGACCATTGTTCTTAAGATATTTACCAGAAAAAACATTTTCCCCCTTCATTCTGCATTATAACAGCGTGAAACGGATCTTTGGAGGTGTGTCTCAAATTTCAAAGTTACTTTATTTTTAATTAAGGCATTATAAAGTGTGGCCTTACCAAGGCATTATAAATAAACTGAAACAAGATAGGTAAATTTAAATATTAAAAAACCAGTTAAATATGAGCCAGCCGTGTGCAGTAGCTGCCAAAAAAGCCAACACAGTTCTAGGCTGCATCAACAGAGGGATAGAATCAAGATCATGTGAAGTGTTAACACCACTTTATAAGGCCTTGGTAAGGCCACACTTGGAATACAGCACCCAGTTTTGGTCACCACGATGTAGAAAAAATGAGGAGACTCTAGAAAGAGTGCAGAGAAGAGCAACAAAGAGGATTAGGGGGCTGGAGGCTAAAACATAGGAAGAATGGTTGCAGGAACTGGGTATGTCTAGTTTAATGAAAAGAAGAACCAGGGGAGACATGGTAGCAGTGTTCCAATATCTCAGGGGTTGCCACAAAGAAGAGGGAGTCAAGCTATTCTCCAAAGCACCTGAGGGAAGAACAAGAAGCAATGGGTGGAAACTAATCAAGGAGAGAAGCAGCTTATAGCAATATAGCAATAGCAGTAGACTTATATACCGCTTCATAGGCCTTTCAGGCCTCTCTAAGCGGTTTACAGAGAGTCAGCATATTGCCCCCAACAATCTGGGTCCTCATTTTACCCACCTCGGAAGGATGGAAGGCTGAGTCAACCCTGAGCCGGTGAGATTTGAACCGCTGACCTGCTGATCTAGCAGTAGCCTGCAGTGCTGCATTTAACCACTGCGCCACCTTGGCTCAGCTTAGAACTGAGGAGAAATTTCCTGACAGTTAGAACAATTAATCAGTGGAACAACTTGCTTCCAGAAGTTGTGAATGCTCCAACACTGAAAGATTTTAAGAAGAAATTGGATAAACATTTATCTGAAATGATATAGGGTTTCCTGCCTAAGCAGAGGGTTGGACTAGAAGACCTCCAAGGTCCCTTCCAACTCTGTTATTTTATAAATTAGGCAATATTATAAATTATTTGGCATAAACTGATCCTGAACATATGCAGTTCCTCTTTTAATTACCCTATGTACTTTTCAAAACATACAAAGATCAATATTTGCCATATTCCTCCGTGGACAAAATGCAATCAAGCCAAAATAATATTTCTATGATGCCTTTATTAATCAAATTAATAGGAAAAAGGTTGTTTTGTTTCAGTTCTCCAGGATATTTTTATTTCAAGATCAGGTTTGTTTGTTTTTTAAAGAAAATATTCAACAGTTGTCTAAGAAACACTGATGACTTAAGTGATATCATGAAGAGGACAAGTAGACTTCAGGAAGAAAGAAGCAGAAGGATAGAGAGACAAATCTGAAGGAGACAATTGGGAAATAAATTTCAAGAGTTCCTCAGCTTACCAGCCTGACATTCAATCTGTCACATGGGTCTTAGAGATTTTGTAAGTGGAAACTCAGAACACAGAGCTTTCTTTTTTGGAAGATGTGAGTACTTATGGCTTGATACATTTTTCAACAATAGTGGTTTGTTTGTTTGTTTGTTTATATAGGCGGTTGACGAAAAAAATCTTGCCAGATCTATGTGCTCTCTTGTTTTCAGCAATGCTTAAGTAGAAGATAATATTTGTAACTCGGGGTTGAACTGTGTGGTCCTTGGTACTTTCTGACTCTTTGGGAATGAAATGTTTTCAAGAAAACCACCAAGTTCAGTTGGCATCATCATGGATCCCACAATGCTTAATTGTACTACAATAAGTGGGTTTGACAGGGTGACATTTGAGTTCTTCTAATACATTTCTTTCCAAGCTGCAGTTTTATTATTTATTTGTCTAGGACTGGGTATCTTAAAGATTTTACCCTGCATCTTCTGGATTTCCACAACTAAATAATAACACTTGGCCTTAAACTTACAGTATATACTGCTTCATAATGTTTTACAGCCCTCTCTAATACAGTTTACAGAGTCAGCCTATTGCCCCCAATAATCTAGGTCCTCATTTTACTGACCTCGGAAGGATGGAAGGCTGAGTCAACCTTGAGCTGGTCAGGATCGAATTCGTGGAAGTGAGCAGAGAATACTGCAATCTATCCTCTTCATCACTCTGGCTCATGATAGGTAAGTGACTAATGATGGGTTAATAATTGTTCCTAGGTGATTCCAGTATGAGGTCATTAGACAGTTGATTAATTTTTCATATTCATATTTGTAATATAAAGCATCAGATAGGAGGGGGTCGAACACATCACAGTAAGACAATGAAAAGCAGGAATCAAAAATGTTTTCAATTGCATCAGACCTCATCCATCAATGCAATAATGACACCCAAGATAAAGTCAATGTCAGGCCTGCAGCCATATTTTCTTGTGGCTCTCAGGCCTGCCACACTTTCTATTATTCTACTCTGCATTTTCTATTGTGGGAAAATGGGAGGGGGGATTGTACAGCGTTAGATGATAGGTAGCCATAACAACATTCTTTCTAGAAAGCCAAGGTCATCCTTTGTCTCTGCACCTCTGTACCTGACCGAAACTGGATGGGTGGAAGCTGCCAACATGGCAGTGGGAGATTGGACCATGTAATGGACTTGTGGGTGTGGGAGCAAAATCTTGAATTTTCAACTGGGTGGGAAAACCAGGAAGTCTTCAGATTCGGGTTTTCCCTGATGTGCTAACATGGCTCTCTTAATAAATTGGAACTTGGAGCAATACTTTGCCTTGGACTCTGATTTAATTTTGGATGCTATTTGGAACCCTGACAGCCAAATTACACACTTATTGCATACAGTGATGCTCTGTGGAATAGGAGATGAGAATCCATTTGCTAGTTATCCAAGAGAGACAAAACAGATGTCAAGAAATTAGTTGGTAAGAGCTTCTATGTAGAAGAAGCAGTGGCAGTGGAGTTAAAAGAGGGATTAGCCTAGAATTCCTACGTAGCCACAAGCAAACTAAGCCCAACTTCCCTTGAATTTTATTGACTCTTATCTAAGTTCAAACCATTAATTGAGAAGATTTCTTGGGCATAGATTGTTTATCAATAAATCAGTTTGCTATATTTTTGGAGTATAAGACACACTCCCCACCCCTTAAAGAGGATGAAATTTGGGTGCGTCTTATACACTGAATGTAGCCCTACCAACCCACTGGTTGTAAATCAAGGACAACCTGTACAATTAATTAATTGGAAAATTGGAAAAAATGGGATATTTGTATACGAAATGTAAAAGAATGTCTTCAAAGAATAATTCTGCTCTTAGCTTAAATTGTGGGGAACGATCTCTGCTCCACATTTCATCTGTGGCTAAAGAAGAACATTTAGAATTTGTAGAAGATCATGTAGTCTTAGCTAAACGTCGCAGCTCTTAGTGGAGCTTAGGTATTTTTCAAAGGTTACCAATCCTTTAAAACTTCCCTCCTTTTCCCCCAAACACCGTAAATGGCTTGGGGAATAGACGAGATGACATTTGGGCTGGGGAGAAATAAAGCATTGAAGGGTATCATTCAGGGCTATGGAATATTCACTGTGCTGATGAAAAGGTCAGTTGCCCACACATTGTCAAACTGTCTTAAATACCCAGAAATTGAGTAACATTCTTACTCTATGGGTATCCCGAGTAGCTTTATTGCAGCGGTTATTGGATGACGGAGTTTGCAAGCAGCAATCACATCTAGGAAGCACACACAGGTGACTGATTAAGCAGGATTCATTAAGTTCTCTTTATATATAATATAACACATGAAGTAAATATACAATACCAAAAGCAGGTTTTCCAACGTGGTAGTAAATACAAGCAAAAAACAGGCAGAGGAGAAGAGTTTCAGTTTTAGTTCAGAGCATCAGACTAGTTCAGAACAATCGACTCAGAGCTACAGAGCTAAGCCGCGCCCAGGCTCCTTGCTGTCTCCTTGTTGCTCACACAGCAAGTACTGTTTCAGTTTCCAAACCGCCTTCATTGGCTGACCCAGTGGCCATGTCTACTCATTGGTTGACCTGGTTACTAAGCCCTATTCCAGTTCATGAATATATCTTGCACCGGCAGAAACGAATAAATGGAAGAATTCGATATCTGCCTTTTGCATTCTGCGATGTGGAATTGTTATTCTGCTGATTTTGTTTAACATTTAACTCAGTCCTCACAGCTTGTGCTTTGCACATTAGGACTATTTGAAATTGTGAATTGAACTGTTTTGATTTGAATTAGATTCTTGGAACTCTGAACGGATGCACTTATTAAATCGAATGGCATATGTTTGAGTTAATGTCAATCCAGTAAAAGTTTGGATAGATATGAATGTAATCTCCCCCATTTCTATAAGTCAGACTTTTCAATCAATCAGAATAGAGCTGATTGGAGGTCATCTAGGACACCCCCCTACTCAAGCAGAAGACATTATACTATTTCAGATAGGTGGCTGTCCAGTCTTTTCTTTAAAGCACCTACAATTTCTCAATTATCCACTGGATAATTGTTAATTGTCCTCACTGTTAGGACTTTTCTCCTTAATTCCAAGTTGTTTTTCTCCTTGATTAGTTTCCATCCATTGTTTCTTTTGCTTTGGAAAATGAGTGAACCCCTTCTTCTTTTTGGCAGCCCCTCAAATACTGGAATACTGTTATCATGTCACCTCTTGTTTTCTCTAGAGTGGCCATACCCAATTCCTGCAACCGTTCTTCATATGTCTTCATATGTCTCCAGGCTTTTAATCTTAATTGCTCTTCTTTGCACCTTTTTCCAAAGTTCTAACACCTTTTTTTTTTTTTTGTAACGTGGTGACCAAAATTGAATGTAATATTCCAGGTGTGGCCTTATTGAGGTTTTATAAAGCAACGCTAACACTAGTTCAATGACTTTGGTAATTGGAATCGTATTTCATATTGCAAATTCAAATCAAATTGACACTTTGAATTGCAAAGTTGAATTGCACACATTCCTAATTGCCATATTCTTAACCCAATTATTTAACACGTCACTTCTATCCACAAGCATAGGAATATAACCAAGCATAAGATAAAATGGCATCTGTCCCTTTTACTTTTATATATATAAATATATATATATATATATATATATATATATATATATATATATATATATATATATATATATATATATATATATATATATATATATATATATATATATATATATATATATATATATATATATATATATATATATATATATATATATATATACACTTGCTATTTATTTTTTCTTTGCTTCAGAACTTCAGATGCATAAACATTTTTTATGTTCATTACAAGGAAAATAGTGGCATATAAACTGCTTCTTTTTTGGACCTAGTCACAAAAAACCCCACTTTTTTCTTTTTCTTTCTTTCTTTCTTTCTTTCTTTCTTTCTTTCTTTCTTTCTTTCTTTCTTTCTTTCTTTCTTTCTTTCTTTCTTTCTTTCTGAGGAAGCTTTGGTTAACCAAATATATTTGTAAAAAAAAACAACCCAAAACTTCAAGCAGTCAAAAAAATAATGCACAGTGCAAATTAAATTAAACACTTCACACCGATCTAATGGGAGAGATAAACCTCCATTGACAGCACTAAGACTTAAAAGTAATATATATGACCACATTCTGCACACTGAAACCAAATTATTTTCTTGCAATGTCACATTCCTTGTAACTGGTTTGATTATAATTGATTCCTGATCCTCAAAAAAATTAGCAGAACAAGATGAGGAGGAAAAGCAATGGATTTTGACAAATCCTGCATTCTAGGGGTTGTTGTGGCCTGCCAGCAGCCAGAGGAGCTGGCAGCAGAGTTGGACAGTGAAGAGGTTGTGGAGGCTGGGGAAGGCTCGGACAAGGGCTCTGTGTTGGAGGCAGAGAGGGGACCAGGGCCATCTGACAGTTCTCAGCTTCCTTTGGAAGGAGACAGCAGTGAGGCAGAGGAACAGCTGGAGCCTGTTCCCAGTGGGTGCATGTGCAGAGCTGCCAGAGGAAAATAACAACTCATAAATCAGGGTCAACTTAGGAGTAAAGCCACAGGTGGACGGTGAATGGCCCATCCCATAGGAAATCAAAAAGGAGCAAAAGAGGAGGGGGCTTTTGCAGGAAACAATTTGTTCATTCATTTCAGGAGTGCGAAGATCTGTCCGTGAATCTCAGAGACTCTGTGCCAAGTATTTCCTTGCTCAGCACTGCATTTGGAAAATATTTACATGGCAGCTTTCCAAGCTAGGTAAGGTCTGTGGTCATGACTTCACCTTTGAAAGACTGTTTACCCGGCCTTTGCTGAATGTGAATGAGAGGAATTCACATTTGTTTAACAAAAGGGGTTTTGCCAGGACTAGGAATCTGCTTCGTGCTTTTTGGGGAAGCCTAGGTCAGAACAGGTGTGGGAAATATCTCTCTGGATTAAAACAGATAGGGATGATTCTGATTTTAATGAGCTCTTTTCTCAAATTTATTATGTTAAATAACAGCAGCAACATATTTGGAAGGGACCTTGGAGGTCTTCTAGTCCAATCCCCTGCTCAAGCAGGAGACTATACACCATTTCAAACAATTGATTGTATTGTCTCTTCCTAAAATCTTCCAGTGATGGAGCACCCAAAACATCTGGAGGCAAGTCATTCCACCAGTTAATTGTTGGAGGAGCCAAGGTGGTGCAGTGGTTAAATGCAGCACTGCAGGCTACTGCTAGATCAGCAGGTCAGCGGTTCAAATCTCACCGGCTCAGGGTTGACTCAGCCTTCCATCCTTCCGAGGTGGGTAAAATGAGGACCCAGATTGTTGGGGGCAATATGCTGACTCTCTGTAAACCTCTTAGAGAGGCCTGAAAGGCCTATGAAGCGGTATATAAGTCTACTGCTATTGCTATATTGCTATTGCTATTGTTCTAACCATTAGGAAATTTTCTCCTTAGTTCTAGATTGCTTCTCTCCTTCGTTAGTTTTCCTCTGTTGTTCCTTGTTTTGTCTTCTGGTGCTTTGGAAAACATGAGATTGATGCTATCTCATGGTCACCGTCTCTCATTGGGACTACTTGGCATTTGCTAAATGACCGGGCATTTCCTTAATGGACCTGGCTTAGCCACCCATTTGTTTCTATTGCTTACTCTTTGTCTTCTAATTCAATCATTCTGAAGGGATTATTCAGCATTCTTGAAATGCCACATTCAGCAGAAGTAGATAATGGAAAGCAGCAAGGCTAAGCAAACCATTATTTACTTGAGAAATGCAAAAAAAATCACATTTGCAGAGCTGTTTAACCTGTCTGGATTTGACCTGGTTCTTCCCAGTGGTGGGATTCAAATAAGTTAACAACCGGTTCTCTGCCCTAACGATTTCCTCCAACAACCAATTCACCAAATTGCTCAGAAAGTTAACAACCAGTTCTCCCCTAGTGGTGCAAAATGGCTGAATCCCACCACTGCCTCTTCCCCCTTACAGAACCACCAAAATCACCTGAGATGTGTAAGTGTCTGTGGGAGGAGATCAAGCAGAGGTGGTTGCAGAGTTAAACAAGCCATCAGCTTAGAGTCCAAATGGTGTCACAAATGGTCGAAGTCCAGCTCTCTTTGAATTCCATTGACCCTTTTCTGACGTTGATCCAGATTTGAACTTTAGTTGACTACTGTGTTTCCCCAAAAAGAAGACTCAGTTTTATTTTCTTTTGACACCCACCCCCCCAAAAAATGGCTAGGGCTTCTTTTTGGGTGGGTTATTGACTCACCTTGCCCCTGTGACACCAACAGCCCAGTGGTGGGTTTCAAAAATTGTTCGAACCTACACTGTGGGTGTGGCCTCCTTTGTGGGAGTGGATTGCCGCCCATGTGACCGGATGGGAGTGGCTTGCTGCCCATGTGACCGGATGGGAGTGGCTTGCTGCCTATGTGACCGGATATGAAGATGCCGACGACACTTGTCAGAACCACCTTAAATTACCTCACACACAGCACTGGCATGCATAAGAATAGGATGTAAACTTGTTTTTTAAAAGGCATCTTTGGTTTGTGTTAAAACAACTTCAACACACACAATGTCCTGATTGCACCACAAATGCAGTAGTCATCCTTACCTTTCACAGAGGCACTGAGTTTTATAAATAGGAGCATGAGAGTGTAGAATAATCATATCCAAGGACCAGTGGTGGGTTTCAAAAAAATTTGGAACCTCTTCTGTAGGTGTGGCCTGCTTTCCGGGTCCACTGGTGGAACCTCTTCTAACCGGTTCAGTAGATTTGACGGACCGGCTCTACCAAATAGGTGCGAACTCGTAGCAACCTATGCATGCATTCAAAAACACGATTTTGGGGCGAAACTTGTTTTAAGGGAAGCACAGTTGATTCTTGTTTCTAGGCTTGAACAATAAATCTTCTGAACTAAAGCTCAGTGGGTAGTCCTGATCCATTGTGCCTAACGGTACCCTTGAAAGAGAGGTGACAAGCCTTTCATTGTTCATCTTTTTTGGGATCGAAAAAGCATATGCTTTATGTTTGGTGAGATCCACAAGGGAAGCTTATGCTTGCCTTCATGTTTGAGAAAAAGAGGGCAAGGAATTGGCCCGCCATAGTCCTTAAGGGACTACTAAGGAACCTCAAGGGATGCAGTGGCTCAGTGGCTAAGACACTGAGCTTGTCAATCAGAAAAGTCAGCAGTTTGGCAGTTCGAATCCCTAGCGCTGCATAACGGAGTGAGCTCCCGTTACTTGTCCCAGCTTCTGCCAACCTAGCAGTTCAAAAGCATGTAAAAATGCAAGTAGAAAAATAGGAACCACTTTTGGTGGGAAGGTAACAGTGTTCCGTGCGCCTTCAGTGTTTAGTCATGCCGGCCACAGGACCACAGAGACATCTTCGGATAGTGCTGGCTCTTCGGCTTTGAAATGGAGAGGAACACCGCCCCCTAGAGTCAGGAAGAAATAGCACATGTGTGAGGGGAAGCTTTACCTTTATCTTAGTCCTTAATTATTATTTCTTGAAGTCTCCTACCCACTCCAGTCTGCTTGTATGTTTATCCAAGAAGCTCAGCCTTCAGCGCATTTACATTTTCTTAAATTATGATGACTAATTCCTTGTCAGTTACGGATTTCCTCCCACTTGACTCCACCATGGCAAATGCTAATGATGAATTTTTAATAGCCATATGGCTTTCTCTAGCCCATAACATCGATATAGTTATTTTTTTTTGTTCACCCTGGCAATGCAGGTCTGAAACCCCAAGCTGAAATATGGAGCGAGAGATATTTTATATATATGGCAAACATTAAACCCAGTGATTTACTTAGGGTTTCCTTAGATTACTTTTTGTGGGGAAAAAAAAATCATATAAGGCCCACACATAATCGTGGCAGATTTATTGAAGACGAGTGATGTATTAAAGTTGGGAAGTTATATTTTAACTTAAAGGTAAATTAAAGCTATAAATTTAGCTCGGGCACAGATGAAGCCAGTCTTCAGCAAGCCGTAATCACTTGCTTATTTAATTATCTTGGAATGAATTTCCCCATCCAGATCAACCCAAGTACATCCTTGCCAGTTTTCCCAGCACCCAAATGTCTGGGACGTTCGTTCATTAGCATTTACCTTAACCATGAAAGACAAACCGTTTTATTACAACGAAGGAAATGATGGTGGTTACACTTTGTAATTGAATTCGGAACTGGCACCTGGCATGTTCCATCTGTGATGAATTGAATAAGCAACTTGTGTGTGTTTGTGTGTGTATGAGTGTGTGTGAACTCGATGACATGAATGACCCAGTTCAACTGATTTCTGCAGAAGAGTAAATCTGAAGCTTTCTGCAGCAGCAGAAAGCAGAGGCTAATAAATCACGATGTCCAATCTGAAGTCATATAGGATTTTCATTTATAACCGAAGATGGGAATCATCTCTTTTCCCGGGAACATGGTAAGCATGAAAAAAAAAAGAAAGAAAGAAAGAATCCTCTCCCCAAAGGATTTTAACGAGACCCACTGAATTCTAGGTCAGGCTGATCCCAGGTCTGGCTTGAGAACAGAAATTAATGAACAGTGCCAAGTACCCCAACATTGGCTATCCATTCATTTCGCTTAACATGCGCGAGCCATTTATCTCCAAGTGGAGCCGATGACACATTGCTCTATCTTTCTTTCTCATCAGATTCATGTGAGCTGATGGAAGTGATGAATCGGTGCCCAGGCAGAGCAACAGACGGCGTGAAGGCCAATAAATGAAACCACAGTCTAGACAACACAGCGGTTTGGTTGAAGGATGGATTATTTGTCCAGGTGAGCAGCAGTCAAACCTGTTGGGCAAGGGGCTGCATTCATCCAAAAGGTTCAAATCTTGACTTTCAGATTTATCCTAGCCAGACACGCCTTTTACTAATTTAGGCTGGCCACCAGGTAGGGTCTGATCTGGATTGATATAATCTCAATACAGGTAGTCCTCAAACCACAATTTCTGTTGCCAAGTGAAAATTCAGCCAATTCCCACCCCTCCTTCTGTTGTGGCTCGGCAGGAACCTTTGGAGCTGCTATCAGATTCTGACAGCGAGGGGCCCTATGAGTCAGGTCTGGAGGAGGAGGAGGGCCCTGGACAGGGTTCTGACTCCGAGCAGGGCGCAGAGAGCAATAGCAATAGCAATAGCAGTAGACTTATATACCGCTTCATAGGCCTTTCAGGCCTCTCTAAGCGGTTTACAGAGAGTCAGCATATTGCCCCCAACAATCTGGGTCCTCATTTTACCCACCTCGGAAGGATGGAAGGCTGAGTCAACCCTGAGCCGGTGAGATTTGAACCGCTGACCTGCTGATCTAGCAGTAGCCTGCAGTGCTGCATTTAACCACTGCGCCACCTTGGCTCTTAGGAGACTAGTTGGTCCCCAGGTAACGACTGAGCCTTGGATCAGTGGGGAGGAGACAAGAGAGGCTGACACAGAAACCTCCTGGGAGTTGTTTCAGGATGCACGCAGGAAAGGGGCTGACCGATGTAAGGAACAATTGAGGACTTACAGGAGATGATAACGAGCAGTTGTTACACATAAAAGCTGGATTTTCCATACAGCTGTGGACCTTGCCCAGTGTATAATAAAAGGTCTTCCAGATAGCCTTGGAAACAGCAGCCTTATATATTCTCCAAATTGCTCTATGGATGCCTTTTATACACTTAGCTCTTCATTTGTCTATACAGAAGATTACCAATGATTTAGAAACAAAGAATAAGATTGCTAGAATCAATTTAAAATCAGGGGCATTACAGCAACCAAACAAATTACATTTCTGAACAAAACTTTAACATGATCAAAGGTTTTTTTTCCTCAAAATGTTGCTGCTATAATTTTCCAGGTTTAACCTTTGGTTTCTTATTTTTTTTTAAAAAAAAAATCTAACCAATTTTGCCCAGACTTCTGTTGTGTTACTTTATTTCCTTAGTCATATGTGCACGAATTGTGAATATACTGAACTTTTTTCAGCCTTTCTGACATTCTAAATCTGTGTATGTTGAGTTTTGTTTTTCTTTTTTTTAAAAAAAAATATCCTTTGGTTGTGCGAGCATATTTTTTTTAATGATACTGGGAAGGGGTAGGCAGAAGATAAGGAATGTGTAGGTGTAGTGGCAATGTGGGAAACCATTGTTATTTTGAGGACTCTAATGACATGTTTTGAGTTCTCGTTCATATTGAGAAAAGTTTAAAAGTTAAGAGCTCATTCTGAGCCAGACCTGTTTGTTTGTTGTTTGCGGAACAAAGAAGAAGAAGAGGGTGTGGAATTTTCACATAGTTGCAAAGCTTTGTGAAAGTCTCAAGAGTTGTGAGTCATATGCCACTTGATCAAGGCGAGATCTTGCAGTTTTGTGACCATAAAATCAAGTTCATGAAGTCACGATGTCAAGTTTTAATGGGAACCCTAATACGGATCTCTAAGCAAGGAGTTTTCATGGAATCTAGCTCTGGGTATTGTGGAAATTGGCCATTCCTGAGGCATCTCTGTTGTTGTTGTTATTAAGGAGTTCCTGATGGCTTCTAAGAAATTTGGATAACATTATCTTATTTAGTAAGGACACGGTGGCTAACACGCTGAGCTTATCGATCAGAAAGGTCAGCAGTTCGAATCCCTAGCGCCGCGTAACAGGGTGAACTCCCGTGACTTGTCCCAGCTTCTGCCAACCCAGCAGTTCGAAAGCACATAAAAATGCAAGTAGAAAAATAGGAACCACCTTTGGTGGGAAGGTAACAACGTTCTGTGCACCTTTGGTGTTTAGTCATGCTGGCCACATGACCACGGAGACGTCTTCAGACAGCGCTGGCTCTTCGGCTTTGAAACAAAGTGGGGCACCGCCCCCTAGAGTTGGGAATGACCAGCATATATGTGTGTAGGGAACTACACACCTTTATCTTACCTTTATCTTGTTTAGTAACTTTGCTTTACAGTGGCTCACGAGGTTAAAATGTTGGGCTGAAGATCAGCAGGTTCGTGTTTGAGACCCGTTTCTGCCACAGGGAGGGGGGGAGTTCCTGTCATTCGCTGCAGCTCCTGCTGACCCAGCATTTCGAAAGCAGGTTCACCGTGAGTAGATAAATGTGTACCACTTTGGAGGACAACTTCACAGAGACCCAAGAGGTTTGGGCATCTCTCAGGCTGCAAAAGGATTTTTTTCACTGACAAATTCTTTCACCACAAAAACACTTTGTTGCTTCCAGCACAGAGGTATTAGCATGTTTTGACTTTAAATTTGCTTGTTTGACTTAGTAATGTGGGAAGTTATCATCCAGCCCTCTCCCAGAAAAATGAAATATCCTAGGAAATATTGAAAAGGCAGAATATTTCTCTGGATGTGAAAAGAAAGAAGCATGTTTTAAAAGACAGAATAGTTGCCTGTAGCTTTCTGCCCATCCCCACTGTTAATGGGCCATTAAGAAGGCCAAGTTAGTCCCCTTTACATAATAAAGACTTCTCCACTGCAGCCCCAGGGGGGATGGGAGTAAAGGCATGATGATATTGGCCCTTTACTCAACTGACCACATGGCATCTGAGAACTCAACCAAATCTGGATTCAAAACACAGCCTAGAGAGTAGCCCCTGCATGGCCCCATGGGAGTCTGACAACCAATCAGAATACATTTCTTACACAGGAACAGGAAACAGAGAGGTGGGACTAAACAGGGTATAAAAAGCCTAGCAAGCCCCTCCCTCAGCCCTTCTCTTCTTCTCCGCCTACATTGAAGCATGTGATCACCTTTTCTGTTCAGGAGCTCAAGCCATGTGGTCCTGTCCACCAATAAACCATCTTTCCAAGCAGCCTCCATGTCTCCGGTGTCTTTTCCCCCACTTGGAGCCGAACCCAGAAGGACATTTCGTTCATCAGTAACAAAGCTTAAAAATTTCTTTGTTCACTTTTGTGTTTACTGTCCACAAAAGAACCAATTGCTTGGGCATTTGATCACTGCCCTGACTCTTGGGAAACCATTAGGTCAGTGTTTCTCAACCTTGGCGACTTTAAGTCCTGTGGACTTCAACTCCCAGAATCCCCCAGCAGCTGGCTGGAGGATTCTGGGAGTTGAAGTCCACAGGACTTAAAGTCGCCAAGGTTGAGAAACACTGCATTAGGTCAAAGAAGACAATGGAAGTGCTCTAGAATGTTCTCATCCTGCTCTGCAGCTGTGCTCCACGTTTTGCCCCTTTGAAATATCCTTTCCAGGAAACCATGCAATTCATGTTTGAAGCCGATGCTTGCATTTTTGAGCAGAAACTTTCCATGTTGATGGGGCGCGTGAATAATCACTCCTCCCAAACACGCCGGCAAAAATTTACCTTTTCGCTATCTTCTTCTATTTTTTTTCCCCTCTTCTCCCTTCCTTGAAATGCTTTCCGTTTTAACATAATGAAAGAAGCAAATTGGGATAGTGGAACAATTCATCCTCTGTGACTCTTGACATCAAGGGATCATAGCTACACATTCCTACCCCTTTTCCATTTTTTTTTATTCTGGCATCAAATGCATTTAGAAATATGCGTTCTGTAAGGAAAAAATAGGCACCCCCAAGCACATATTTAAATGCAAATATCAGCAAGGATTATTATTATTTTTTAAATGAGGATTGCTGCAGAAAAGAATGGCAGGGATTTATTAACAATCATATGTGAGAGCCTCACAGTCCAGGAATCCACTGATCCATGCAGTTTAAGAGGTAAGACAAAGCAGGAAAGAATGCATATCCAGTTCAATTATAGAAGCTTATTTCTAGTTGATGAATATCGCTAAGAGAGTGTACAATATGCTTTCCTTGTCAAATTCTATGGTGGACCCTGATAGGAGGCTGAGAATAAATATCATTGAAGGATCCAAATAATGCATTAATATCCTGCCAGTAAGATTTATACTATTTTCTTCTGTGATAGGACTTTTGTGCAGTTTTATACAAAAAAAAAATAACATACTGAGGGGGTATCAGGTGGTTTAAGTTAGCCCCTTCCAGAAGGAAGGAAGGAAGGAAAGAAAGAAAGAAAAATGAAAGAAGGAGGAAGGGAGGGAGAGAGAGAAAAGAAAGAAAGAAAGAAAGAACCAAAAGGAGGGGAAGGAAGAAAGGAAGGAGAAAATAAGATGAAAGAAAGAAGGAAAGAAAGAAAGATGAAAGAGGGAGGAAGGAATGAGGGAGGGAGAAAGAAAGAAATGAAGGAAGGAAGGAAGGAAAGAAAGAAAGAAAGAAAAATGAAAGAAGGAGGAAGGGAGGGAGGGAGAGAGAGGAAAGAAAGAAAGATGAAAGAAAGAAGGAAAGAAAGAAAGATGAAAGAGGGAGGAAGGAATGAGGGAGGGAGAGAGAGAAAAGAAACAAAGAAACAAAGAAAGAACCAAAAGGAGGGGAAGGAAGGAAGGAGAAAGAAAGATGAAAGAAAGAAGGAAAGAAAGATGAAAGAGGGAGGAAGGAATGAGGGAGGGAGAAAGAAAGAAATGAAGGAAGGAAGGAAAGAAAGAAAGAAAAATGAAAGAAGGAGCTAGGGAGGGAGAGAGAGGAAAGAAAGAAAAAAAGATGAAAGAAAGAAGGAAAGAAAGAAAGATGAAAGAGGGAGGAAGGAATGAGGGAGGGAGAAAGAAAGGAAGGAAGGAAGGAAGTAAAGAAAGAAGGAAGAAGCAAACAAAAGGAGAAAGAGGAAGGAAGGAAAGAAAGAAAAAAACATGAGAGGAAGGGAGGGAGGGAGGAAGGAAAGAAAGAAAGAAAGAAAGAAAGAAAGAAAGAAAGAAAGAAAGAAAGAAAGAAAAGAAAAGAAAAGAAAAGAAAAGAAAAGAAAAGAAAAGTATTTTGTAAATCTTTTGAATATTTTAATGAAACAGTTCTGGGTTGAGTTGTGATGAGTTCCTTTAAGCTGTTTTCAGCAATTTGAAATGAAAAGCAAGGTAGAAGTGTTTAAAATCAATTAATTAGAAACAGACAATTCCCAAAATGCATTCAAGGACCATTGGTGAACTTGAGGAATCTGTACAAAGGAGAGAGGGATGGGAGATGGGAAAAGGAAATTAAAAATTAAAACTCCTTCAGCTTCAAAAATGGAAAGCACATTCTAACAGCTCTTTTCATCTTTCTTTTTCTCTTCCTGAAAATGGAATGGAATTTTGGAGCAAATAATAATGCATATTAAGGTGTTTTCTTTTCTTCAAAGAAGCCAAATAATGAAACTTTTCATATGATCCATTCTACTTCATTCCTCTGCTGAGGATGAAGGACACCACATTAAGAAAATGTAATACAAGGCAATGTCATAAACCTTTTTCTCACGCTAAACGTTTCCTTGTATAAGCTCCCTGACTTTATACATTTATACCACCATTTCCGTGTCCTGATTTTAATCTTGGATAACCCAATTACACCATGTTTCAGGTAGCACAATTTTACTAGCATGGTTTGAGGGAGAAATGGCCAAATCTTTGTGACAGCATCTTTCTATAACAAATGCTGACCTTTTGTTAAAAGAAATTGTGTTGACTCTTCTGAAATCATATGAAGCAATTATTTGTCTGCAATAGATTACCCAGAACAACATAGGCTACTAAAAACTGAAAATAAAGAAATTTGCCACAGTGCTTGCAAAATATTAGCTTACAGCGCCTAACAACAAAGGCACTGGTGTTATTTCAAAATTTACTCCTGTTTGCAGTGTAGGAATATATAAGCACTATTGCTAAAGTCTCTTCCCGTCCTCCTTTTTCTTCTTTATATTAATTATGATTCAACCATTCAGTGTTGCTATGTTTATAGTACAGAGTAATAGAACACCCCCTTCCTCGGTTAGCTTAGAACAGGTAAAAGTTCCCCTCACACATATGTGCTAGTCATTCCCGACTCTAGGGGGCAGTGCTCATCTCCGTTACAAAGCTGAAGAGCAAGAGCTGTCCAAAGACGTCTCCGTGGTCATATGGACGGCATGACTCAACACCGAAGGCACGCGGAACGGTGTTCCCTTCCCACCAAAGGTGGTTCCTATTTTTCTACTTGCATTTTTTACGTGCTTTCGAACTGCTAGGTTGGCAGAAGCTGGGACAAGTCACTGGAGCTCACCCTGTTATGCGGCGCTAGGGATTCGAACCGCCGAACTGCCGACCTTTCTGATTGACAAGCTCAGAGTCTTAGCCACTGATCCATTACATCTCTTCAGCTTAGAATAAGCAAACACAAAACAATTTAAATATAAAGCATTTAAAGGATATAAAAGAACGCCTGTTTTTTTCCCCAGCAATCTGTTTCCAAAATATTCAAGATGGTATGAATGGAAGCCCATAGCAATAGCAATAGCAGTTAGACTTATATACCGCTTCATAGGGCTTTCAGCCCTCTCTAAGCGGTTTACAGAGTCAGCATATCGCCCCCACAGTCAGGGTCCTCATTTCACCCACCTCGGAAGGATGGAAGGCTGAGTCAACCCTGAGCCGGTGAGATTTGAACAGCCAAACTGCAGAACTGCAGTCAGCTGAAGTAGCCTGCAGTGCTGCATTTAACCACTGCACCACCTGAGCATGATACATGTCCATTCATAGCATAAAACCACCCTGACATAAATTTTCTGATGTGATTGTTGCCCACTCACCCCGCCTTCCCCCTCTCCAAAGGATATGAGTAGAAAAGCTGAAAGGCAATAAGACTTATTATAAATTCTGGAATTTGGAGAAGTGTAGTGGAGTCCTTACTGGTACTTTACTACAATCTCCTCTCCTACAACTTTTTTGATGCTGATTTTCTTGCAAAGATGGAAATTTAAGAGTAGAGTAAAAAGAAAAGGAAAATGTGGAGGTAGACTTTTCTTTTCTAAAACTCAAGAGGATTCAAAACTCAGGAGTTGAAACAAGGAGAAGCAAGAAGAGGAGGCTGCATCTGGGGTTAGTGGTGGGTTTCAATTTTTTTCCCCTACCACAGAGGTGGGTTCCTACCAGTTCGCACCTATTTGATAGAACCAGTTCGTCAAATCTACCGAACCGGTTAGAAGAGGTTCCACCAGTGGACCCGGAAAGCAGGCCACACCTACAGAAGAGGGTCCAAATTTTTTTGAAACCCACCACTGGTCCTTGGATATGATTATTCTACACTATCCTGCTCATATTTATAAAACTCAGGGCCTCTGTGAAAGGTAAGGATGACGACTGCGTTTGTGGTGCAATCAGAACATTGCGTGTGTTGAAGTTGTTTTAACGCAAACCAAAGATAAAAAACAAGTTCACATCCTATTCTTATGCATGCCAGTGCTGTGTGTGAGGGAATTTAAGGTGGTTCTGACAAGTGTCATCGGCATCTTCATATCCGGTCACATGGGCGGCAAGCCACTCCCATCCGGTCACATGGGTGGCAAATATATCTCAAAATATCTGTATGAAAGGCCAATAAACAGCAGGTTTTGCTATTGACAAGCCTTCCATTCTAAGCCCCTCCCTCCTCTCTTCCTTTCCAGTCGTGTGACCTGAATCAGGTCTATTTTAACGAGTTGGATATTAGCATTCTGAGTAACGCATCCAAAGGAATGAGAACTCCAAGGCTCTGTTTCTCAGAGAACATATTTATTGGACACATCATATTAGCACAGCCAGTGAAAACCAACTCTAAAGGTTTCCCACGTTTACCATGTAATTAAAAGAGCAAAAGTTTCCCTCCCCAGGTGTCACCGCTCACATTGTCCAATCAAAGCAGTTGGCCGGCTCCCTCGATCACTTCTGCTCCTCCTCCTACTGCCACCTTGTGGGATGACCTTGGCTCCCACAGGAGAGCCCTTTATTTTGTCTATGAGACAAAATCTATTTCCCCTCATCCTCCCTTCACGGTGCGTGGCAACTGTGAAAGCAGCACAAGATGGCTTCAGCCAGGTTTGATTCAAAGTTGACATTGGAAAGCATTTTGGAGACTAAACGCTGCGTGGTTCCCTGATATGCTTTGATTTTCTTTCCCTTTTCTTTCTGTTCGCTCCTCAAAGGATGTCCTTTTGTTAAAAAAATTAATCTTCCCTTGCCATCATTCATATTTTTTCCTTGTGATCCCTTAGATTCAGTGTGAGTTTCTTTCTTCATTGTCAGTAGGTATTCAGGCTGTGCTTATAACACACTGATTGGGGTAAAAGTTTATTTCCTTGCGTTTGCCTTTCAACTTATTTTTTTTTTCCAGTCTTTCATTTAAAAAAAGAAATAGTGATCTCCTGAAGCGTCTGTGTTTGGACTTCTTGGGCAATTTTCCACTTACTATAAATTACATTTGATGGCATTGTAGCAACAGTTTCCAACTGCTTCAATACTCACCGCATAAAACCATATAATCAAAAACGGTATATGGTATGATAAGAAAGCATGACTCACAGCACCTGAGCATCAAGCACAGAGATTTAAAACTTCTATTTTGATAAGGCTGAGCAGCACTGGAATTTTTTTTTCCCCAGAGCTATTCAGTGGTGGGATTCAAATCTTTTTACTACCGGTTCTGTGGGTGTGGCTTGGTGAATGTGGCATGGCTTGGTGGGCATGGCAGAGGAAAGTTACTGCAAAATCCCCATTTCCTCCTGATCAGCTGAGACTCGGGAGGCAGAGAATAGATGGGGGCGAACCCAGGTGGTATTTATATAGAGCCGAGGTGGCGCAGTGGTTAGGGTGCAGTACTGCAGGCCACTTCAGCTGACTGTTATCTGCAGTTCAGCAGTTCTAATCTCACCGGCTCAAGGTTGACTCAGCCTTCCATCCTTCCGAGGTGGGTG